>NW_011630025.1:0-1435 GCF_000512975.1 Sesamum indicum
CTCTGAATATAGTTCACAATCTTTAAACTGTTACACCAGTTCCTTTTTGCCCATGAATCAAGAAAACAGCTGACAAAAACACCATGGAAGAGGAAACCACTGCTGATTACGTCGACATGAAAACACAAGGAAATGATGAACCTGGAATGAACCTTGTGTCTGCACCTTTGAACGGCAACAACTACTTGACGTGGGCAAGGGCCATAAAGATAGCACTCGGAGCCAAGGAGAAACTGGAATTCATCGATGGAACATACGAGAACCTACAGAAGGGAAAGAAATCATAAAGGCATGGAAAAAGAATGACTGTATGGTATTCTCATGGATTATGAGTGCCATTTCGAAAGAAATCGCTGAAGCCTTCTTATATGCGGAATCAGCCAGAGATTTATGGGTGGAGCTTGAAATGAGATTCGGCGATAGCAACGGGCCACTCCTCTATCAGATACAAAGAGAAATCGCCACTACATCTCAAAAGAACATGACTGTAGCCGCTTATTTTACGAAGCTTAAAAAGCTGTGGGACGAATTGGGAACATTGGATCCCTTGCCAGTATGTACCTGTGGGACAAGCAAGAAGCTGGCTGATAGGGCGACCTCCTACCAACTAATTCAGTTCCTTGTGGGACTGAGTGATGCATACGAGCACGTGAAGAACCAGATCCTACTAATGGACCCATTGCCGACTGCTGCGAAGGCCTATTCTATGGTACAAAGAGTTGAGAAACAAAGAGAACTCAACTCTGGAGTCTCGGAACTGGACAAAGAGGGTGTTATGGTTGCACAGACATTCGAACCAAGAGAACAAGAAGGCGTAAAAGGTAATACCAAGAAGTGGACATCTGTGGACAAAAGACAATTGCAGTGTGAACACTGCAAGAAAAGGGGACACTCAAAAGAAGGGTGTTTCGAACTGATAGGCTACCCTGACTGGTACAAAGCAATGCTTGATCAAAGGAAGGCTGCAGGCAAACCATTCAATCCAAGGGCCTTGAATGTCAGAACAGAGCAAGAACTAAGTGCCTTGCAGAACAACCTTATGACTGCTAATGACAGAAACCTGACAGAAATCATCAAGAAAGAAGTGCTCAAGGTTATGCAAGATCAAAGCGGTAGCCAGATCGGTTCTAATTTTTCAGATTTCCAAGGCTATGCAGGTAAAATTTCTATATCTACTGACACTTGGATTATTGATAGTGGTGCTTCGGCCCACATGTGTGCTTCTATAAAAGATTTAAAAACCTTCGCATTCTTGACAAAGAAATCTTTGTTAAACTTCCCAATGGTTTTAATCATATTGTCAAGATTTCAGGAGATGTGCATGTTTATGAAAACATTACACTCAAGCATGTTTTATATGTTCCTAATTTTAAGCATAACCTCATTTCTGTCATTAAACTATGTAAGGATAATCATTGTAGTGTGCACTTTACAG
>NW_011630026.1:0-1434 GCF_000512975.1 Sesamum indicum
ATTTTTGCCCGGTTACAATTGTGGGCCTAGCTTGGGGCCTCGGCCAGCTAATTAATGGTTAACTTTAGGCTCCTTAGAATTGTGGGCTTGGGCATCTGTGAAGGAAGTTCTTGGATCAAATATTGAAATGTGATTTTCATTTGTACATACGTTCCATTTTCACACGCATTACTATTCTTTAACAGATCACTAATTAAAAAAAAGAAAAAAGAAAAAACAATACACTAAATTATTAGATTGATAATCCCCGATGTTAGGTCTGATTAAACAATATTATAAATTTATATTTTTTTTATAAAATTACAAGTATATTTCTTAATTTTGCAGTTTTATTTACAAGTATATATACTCCCTATTTAATGATCAAACTCTAAATAAACACCCCTTTAAAGGTGTACTTGTAATTTTATAACGGGCATAAGGTGTTTGTATAATTAGGTTTAATTTTAAAAAGTGTAGATATAATTTACCCTAAAATAAATATAGCCTTGATGTGGTGTACGTCTATGTTCGATGTGCTATCCAATGTTTTCGAGGGAGAATTTTTAATAGTTGATGACAGTAAATAGTGTAATCCTTTTAAAAATTGAATTTTGAAGTGTTTTTGAATAATTGAAAATAATTAAAATGTAGAATGCTTGTATTTATTGTGTAACTTTATTAGTTATTATAAAATGATAAATATTTTACAATTATGCTATATCCATCAAGCCCAGTATATTGTATATAGTTGGTAGACTAATTCCAAAACCCTGTCTCCTCAAAAAACCGAAAACCAATCATCAATTTTCTCAAACTTTCCTACCTTAAATCATGGGAAGCCACTGCATAGTGGAAGGAAAAAAAAACGCCAAATCTTGATAGAGAACTAATTTTAGAAACTAAAGCCGATATTGATGCATGGCCAACCAAATCCCCATGCAAAATCAATATAAAAACCCCCGCAATCCCCTTTGATTTTTCATCCCCCTCACTTGTTTTTCTATTTCTTCCTCTTTAACCAAAAACCATTTCCATTTTCCTCCTATTAATTTGGTTAAAGGGAAGAAGAAACAATCATGGCTGTCTTCAACACCCGCCTCGCCGCATTGCTTATCTCTCTCTCCGTCGTCCTCTTCGCCTCCTCTGCCTCCGCCAACACCGACCCTTCCTCCCCTCCCACCTTAGACGAACTATCCTCCTACTTTTCGGGATTGAAGGAGCATTTCAGGTTCCTGCAGGAAAGCAGCTTTGCCCCGCCGGAAGAGCATGGGACCAAGGACATGACCCACTACCTTACCGAGCACATGAGCGCCGCCGTCAGAATGGTGGAGGATTTCTCGTCCACCACGCTGGCAAAGCGGTTGAATGATCCCTCGACCGACGATTACACGAAGAAGGCCCTTCTCGTGTGCGAGGAGATGTACAAGAACGCCGTGCAGGCATTGAATAATG
>NW_011630027.1:0-1433 GCF_000512975.1 Sesamum indicum
AGACGGTCACCCATGGTGAAGGCCTTTCTTGATTAAGGGTTAATCAAGAATTATTAATTAAATTGGATTAATTAATAATAGTGTCAGATACTAGCTCAAGTCTAGCTGAAAGGTGAACCTAAGAGTCACATACAAATCACTAGAAAGCAACATGGATTTAATTTTGAATTAACTCCATAAGTAATTGGATTACTTACAAAGAGAGATCCATTAGATGAAAAAGAGCTAAGAATAAATTAATGGCATTAATTTATATTTGAGTTTGTCCATACAATTTAATAAGTTGGATCTTATTAAAAATTAAGGATAATTTGGGCTTTTGTATTTAATTAGATTAAATACAAGTTGGGCTCAATTAAATGGAGTTTTATTAAATTAGATTTAAATAAAAATTTATTGGGCTTGTATTTTTAAATACAAAAATCAACCAAGCCCATTATTTTGAGCCCATGAAACATTCCATTGAAGGAAATAAATGGCTAACAAATTGCAATTTCGGAAAATGCAATTCTAACCATTTTGGGGATCTCTTGGAATAAAGAGAAATATACTTGTAGATAGTAGAATATATTTGAAAAGATTGTTAATTATCTAAACAAAATAAATATATGAAATATAATTATTTGAGAAATAATTATAATCATAATCACACAACAGAAAAAAAAAATCCCCTCCACTTCCATGGTGCTCGGCAGCCCCTTTCTATCTCTCTCTCAATGCACTTGGTGTATTTTTTCCTCTTATTCACTTCTAGAAAATAGGACGTAGAGATCCCAACTCCGATGTGGTGTGGACAAATTAGAGAGCCGCTATGTTGGCCTCAAGTGAAGAGCATTTCAAGCGACAGTGAAAAATAAAGGTATCGTTTTTCCCTTTATGTTTTTCAGTTTTATAGATTTTACATCAGCCCCATGTTTATTTTTATTGTATTACATCGAATGCCCGGGAACTCAAAAAAGGGTACACCCCTTAGATTCGTTTAGTTCTTGCATTTATTTTTCATTATTACGCATTTTATTTGACCGCTTCCACCAGCGCGTTCACGGGCCATACCATGCGATTTCTTCACATCCACAATCAAGTATATAAACAATCAATATATTATATCCATATAAGTATATATATAAACCCAACAATCAATATATGATTTTCATATAAAATTATATATGTATATATATAAACTCAATTAGCCATACTCACCTCAAATCTCAAAACGATTCAGTTAACAAAGAGTTGTTCAACCTCCACTTTATCATCATGTGCTATAGTCGGAATCATCGTTATATCTAAATAAGATATTATATAATATTCATGTATTTCCGACCAATCTTTTGATATTCTTTTTATATCGAAATTCAACTTTCCGTTTCACTTTCTTTTAAATACTACATTTCTAAGTTTTTCAAGTATATATTTAATTTATCAACTAACTC
>NW_011630028.1:0-1432 GCF_000512975.1 Sesamum indicum
AATATAATAATAAAATAAATTATAAATAACCTCATATAAAATGAGATAAATATCCATAAATAAATTCGAAATATCCCGCAATATCATCATATTACACTAATCAAAATATAAGCTAAAAGTTCAAAGAATTAGTAACAAGTAAATATGTTGATGACTTTTGAATTTGCAAGTAGCCGCAACGCTATCAAATGGGACCAATCATTATTCCAACTTTCCAGCTAATACAATTCAATAATGACAAGTTTATCCATAATTAGTCCTTAAATTTAATCAAGTTGGAAATAATTAAGTAGGCACTTTGATCAATTCAGGGACAAATTACAAATTTGAATCCAATAAGCGGAATGCACTACAAGAGAACTCGTAATTGAGTTGAAGGTTTTAGTTAAGGGTCACCTTATGTCTAACGAATTGTGTCGCAGATCCATCATTTTAGATCGTGAACATATTGGACCCTAACCCTCTTTATTGATTAGTTTACAGAAAACAAATTACCAAACATATACACATCGTCCATAATTTTGATTTTGGATCAACATGTAAAAAATGTTGAAAATTTTATTGTTGATAATCCTTCAAGAATTTAAAAGTACATCTCTTAATTTAAGAAAAGATAAAAAAACCAAGAAATGCACGGAAAGATATGAGGAATTTAGGGAGTTTTTATTAATTTTTGGTAAGAATAAAAATTTTCCTTTTTGCTCGTTATTTCATGAGAAGGCTTATATGGACTGCATATATTAATTGGGACATTTCAAGAATTACACATTTGCTATTTTTGATTAATTGCCCTTTTCATAATTATTACCTTTAAACTTAATTATGATTTTTTTATTTAAAAATGCATTTACCTATAGTCATATTAATAATAATTAAACAAAAACTTTTATTGTGCCACTTGCACTCTTGCCTTCTCTATTCCCCCCCACCCCCCAACCCCCAATATAAATATTGACTAATTACAACATCATAAAATTGACCCCACAATTAAGCAATCATCAAAATTTGGTTGGAGGCATAGCATTTGATTAACTCAACTATATATATGATAATGAAAGATTACTTAGCTCTAAATCATGTCTCCATACTTAAGTATTTATTCTTGCAGGTGAAAAATAAATTAAACTATTCGATATTTGATTGGAATCGATCACTGAAACTCATTTAAGTTCGATTTGTTAAACTTAATAAATCAATCTTGAACAAAAGTTTTTGTTATACAAGTTTTCAAGCTTTGTTTGAGCTCGTTTTGATTAGTGTAAAAATAATAAAATATACTTAAAAAAAGATCAAATTAGTCGAGTTCAATTCATGTTTGATCTAATTAAAACTCCTTCAATCTTGATTATATTAAGAATCAAATTTAATTTAAACTTAAAATACAAAATTACTAAAAAAGAATTTCTTTCCGCAGCTACTTGAGTCTGCCGTT
>NW_011630029.1:0-1431 GCF_000512975.1 Sesamum indicum
ATTAAGATTTTAGAAATTGGCAAAGTAATGTGTTGATGCATGACTCGCCACTTGGTAGAGTCAATTAGTGGCAAGCTACGTGTTTCCTTCCTCATTTCCTACTTTTTGTGTGTGTGTGTTTTAATTTTAGTTTTTCTTTTTTTTTTTTAACTTTTATCAAAATTATAAATTACACCTTTATTGTTTTTTAACCCTATATAATTCAATCCAAATATTTTATGAAGATTCATTAAGTCCAATTGAAAATTTAATATATTTAAACTATACCTTATAATTTATTTTCTAGCCAATTTGTAACTTTCTAACTGGTAATTTTATCCAAAATATCCAGAATTTAAATGAGTACAATTCCAGGTAAGTTTATCAATTTATTTTCTTTAAAAATATTTTGGTTCCGTAATATAATAATTTTTGCTATTAAAAAGTAAAATTTTATTGTTATGATAATTTATGTTGTGTTTTTTACACTATATTCAAGGTAAATTTCTTGCATATGATAATTTTTTTTATTCATAATTTAAATCACATGATGTTGCTAAACGTATTTTTAAAACTATTTGATAATATTTCTTTGTTTAACATGTTTTCATTGTGCTTTTTTCTTTTTTCTTTTTTCTTTTTGAGACATATTTGGTATAATATAACAGTTTCAATGGATTGAGTTATACGCACGCAACAAACTATATATAATTCAAGGTATATTATATTGCGTGATCTGAATTTTATCTGTTTTTACATTTGGGTGTCTAAACTTTTTTTGTGTCAACTTAGTATTCGAATTTCACAAAATTTGCACTTTATTATATATGATCTTTTTTTTGCTAATTTTTTCGCCGAGAACCCATCACATGCTGTGCATATGTCAAAACATCACATAACCCATATATATCACATATGCACTACATGTGATGCTTGTTTGACAAAAAAACGTTTGAAAAAATAGTTATAAATGACAAAATACAAAATTTCGTAAAGTAAGATGGTAATTTAAATCAAAATGTAAAAACGATTATAGTTCAAATGATAAAATATAATTAATCCTATAATTTCTTATATTCCTATGATTATAACTTCTCGCAAAAGAATAATTATAATGTACGTAATGTCGATAAGAATTAAAAAGTTTTAAATTAAAATTAGAAAATAACAGTTACACATAGTATTGTAGTTACATCACTTACAAAAAGTGCCTCTTCTTAATCATTATTTATTGATGGGTGAATCTTTTTAAACTTACGCAGATTTAATTCTTCTTTAGATATGTTTCTCAACGGATCCTAAATGTTCGGGAAAAGTATTATTTTAATCCGTTAAATATGTCTAATTTTAATTTTAATTCGATAACTATGTCAATTTTTGTTTAGGTTCAGTAACTTACGAAATTACTTACTTTTAGTCCTTTGGGAGATTTTCGAACAATTTTACCCCTAT
>NW_011630030.1:0-1430 GCF_000512975.1 Sesamum indicum
ACGATCCCGACTAGCCTTGTGTTTTATTTCCAAATAACAGGTCCAACTCGGTGACGTGAGTGGTCGTGGTCATTGATCAAGGTCAAACGTGATCGAGGCGGATCAGTTTGGCGCCGTCTGTGGGAACGATTTTGGAGATAAAACATAAATCCCAAAACATGGATAGATCGGAAGGTGGAAGGCGAGCTATTGAGGAGACCCCGAGAGGGAGGAATGAAAGAATAGTCCAATTAACACAAGGAGAACTACAACGAATGATGGAAGAAGCTAGTAGGAATGCCATTTTGGCATATGAAAAAAGAACACAACCTGCTGAAAATGAAAATGCCCAACGGAGAATGATACGAGAAAAGGAGACTGAACGAATTTCTGAAGGGATGAGCAGAAGAGCCCCTGAGAGGGGACGCATGGTGGCCCCTTCTGAAGTAGGGTCAAGTTCGCTAGGTGGATGGCGGAAACGAGAACCTGCAATCTCGAAAGCAGATGTTGATAGCGTTGGCAGACAGATTCATCTGCTGGGAAAACAGATTGATGAGCTGAAACGAAAAGGAGAATTGGTAACTCAGAACAGACACTCGCCATTCTGTAATAGAATTCTGAGGGAAATTGTAACTACGATCTTTAAAATGCCAGACTTACCAAAATATGACGGTTTAAAAGACCCGCAAGAACATGTGGCCGCATTTGATCTGGTGATGAATCTTTACGGACAATCGGACCCTATTAAAGCAAAATTGTTTGTAAATACCTTAATGGGGAAGGCACAAGAATGGTTCATGAGCTTGCCACCGGGTAGTATTGAATCTCATGAACAGCTGGTACAGAAGTTTATCTTCCATTTTGCAAGTAAAAGGAAGCAGAAGAGGTCGGTGACCTATCTATTTACCATAAGACAAAAGGAGAATGAGACCTTAAAAAAATTTATGGGCAGATTCAATAATGAAACTCTGGAGGTCCAAGACTTGAGGATTGATATGATGGTAAGTATCCTCATTCATGGGTTGAAAAAAGGGCCATTCGCTTCAGCTCTAGCAAGAGACCCGCCGACTAATGTTGAACAGTTGATGCGCTTAGCTAAAAAATATATTAATGAGGAAGAAATGAATGCGATGAAGGACGGGGAGTGGTTAGGTGCTGGAAAGACCCGCGACCGTGAACCTGGAAAAGATGCGAAGCAAAATACTGATCGCCTTCGCGACCTTACCTATCGACCAAAATACCACCGATACACGCCGCTGAACACTACAAGAACCAAAGCACTGCTGACTGTAGAGAAGTCAGATATGTTGAAATGGCCACGCCATACCAGATTTACGCCTGCTAAGAAATTTTCAGGCAAGTACTGTAAATTTCATCGCGAACGTGGGCATGACACAGAGGAGTGTTATCAACTGAAAGATGAGATTGAAAGGCTAATAAGACAAGGGTAT
>NW_011630031.1:0-1430 GCF_000512975.1 Sesamum indicum
GAAGGCTTAGCTTTGAAAGAAAATAAGATCTTGGACAGGAAAGGCTCAATCTAATCCGGGTATTCCCTATAGTAAGCAGTCTACTTTGCAGTAAAGAAGGGAGTCGGCTTACCGCGTATATCTTCTCACTGAGTCTTGGGGTGAACCAAAGGCAAGGGAATGAAGACTCGGCTAAGCCGGGGATGAGTGAAAGCATTCTCATGAGTAGGATAGGCTCGATGTAATTGAGCTCTTCTGAGCCAAGGAAGGAAGAAAGAAGCTCGGCAAAGACTAAGCCGGATAGGAAAGATTCTTCAACCTCAACCGAATAAAGATCGGGATCAGAATCAGGAGAAAGAGAATAGGATCTCCCGGATCGAAGGCCGACGTAAGCATTTAGTTCAGTATCAGCAAAAGCACCACCTAGTTCAGGAGCAGGAACTGAATCGGGATCAATAGAATTTCTTGGTGACCGGACACCACTTCTTAAGTTAAGAGGGAATGCCAATAGAGGTATAAACTCCGACTTCTCACTAGCTGAATTCGCCCTTATCCTTTTTCAATGCTTTGGGGATGGAGGACAAGAAGAAGGAGCTCGGCTTTCATCCCTAGCGCATACTAAAGCTGAGTAGACGGATCGTACGACATGCGCATCAGAGCAATAAATGGATTTCACATCGATAGCAACAATTTCATTGCCTTGTCTTTCTCTGTATCGGTAGTAGCATCAGCCAACCCTGTAACTAGGAGCGGATTAGGATGCAACTTCTCTTTTCTATTCTTTGGCAGATTACTTGCGGAAGGATCAGCAGTTAAGGAACAAAGGGGTTTTGGGCAACTCGCTGCTTTCGAGATGGCTTTCCCAGCGGGTGTGTTCACTTTTCTTCCTATTCCAGAGAGTTCAGATTGAAATTTCCACCAAAGGGAATTTTATTCATTGTATTTCACTTTACTACGTCCACTCACTCTTAGGCTTCGCTGGAGTGTCTTCCGCTCCTCTCTAGGCATACCCAGGATTCATCGCAAAGGGGGGTTGAAGGCCACCCTTCGGTCGCCTCAAGAACTCAGTAGCGAAATGGATAAGGAGAAGTTTGGTAGTCGACTGATCGGGCAAGAGTTCAGTTGTAGAAGCGAGAGTGGACTATGTGAAGCTCAACCGAAGATTGGTGGAACATGGCTAGTTCCTTGTTTGAGAGGAAGGGAGTTGCTCGAGCGATGGAGGATCGATAGATTTCTTTCTTTCGATTAGTTTACGCCGATCATCCTCTCGAGGCAAGCCTTCCTAACACAATAGATTTGAAATGGAGATCTAGCTCGATAGGAAAACCTTCTCTTCCTCCCCCAACGAGTGGATCATAAGGCACGAAAGGAGGACCTGGGCACAAAGGGGTGGGGAGAAAGACCAGAACTTCACTCTGCCTCTTCTGAATATCTAGTTCCGTACCGTCAGG
>NW_011630032.1:0-1430 GCF_000512975.1 Sesamum indicum
CCAGCTGCCGCGCACGAACCAATAGAAAGGATTTCAGCGCCCCTCTCTAGATAAGAAGCAGAACGCGCCATCACCTACAGCCCTTTCCTCTGCCGGGGACTTCCACGAAATGAAAACGGGCGGCATCGTCGTATGCTCCACTTTTGTTGCCCTGGTTTATATCCCGGAGTACTCCTATGGCCGATCTGTCACCCAACCTACTTAAACAACCTAAAAGCTTGACCCCGCCCCGTTTGGAGAATGACCTCTTATGGCACGGCTTAGTCAGTTATTCTCGCAGTTCAGATAAGATTCGGACCACCACTTCTCTGAAAGCATGGTTCTTGCCTCACTCCCCCCTTTGAGCTCGTCCATTCGTTGGGTGATCCCTTGCTCTCACGTTCGAGTGTTTGCTCGTCGTTTAGGCCCGTGAGTGAGATTTCTGCTCATTGCAGTCACCTCCGGGGTTCTTCGCACCTGGATAGTACCAGGACCCTTGTGCCCCGGCCCTTGAGCCGATAAAGCTGCCCACCCTATGATCCACAACTAAAAATGAGCCTTGCGACGAGACGCGGACATTCCCCATGCTGCGGTTCCCTCCGGTCCGTTCCCGGGTTGGGTTAGGGGAACAGCCGAGCGATTGCCTTCGCGGATCCAAACGCGCTCACAAGGCGCACAATAAGAATAAGACCAATAGAGACTTCATAAGGGACCATTTGAGCTGCAGATCGTAATGCTCCTAGAGAGGCATATTTCGAATATAGAGGAGTCAAGGTTCCCAACAATCAAGTAGTTTATCATATCCTTCCATGAACCGTACGAGCACGTACTCTGTCACCCCCCACCGCGCTTACGGCTCTCTACCCCAACCCAACTTGTTCTGGCCCCGGGTCCTTCCTTTCTATTCCTCGGTAAGCGGACCGTGGGAGCACGGGGGGGCGGTATCTGCTTTTGACTGATAGAAAGTATCTCTCTTTTCTCCCTCCTGACCGAACTCGCCAAAAAAAGAAAAATAGAGAAAGTTGTTCTTGCCGGGCGAGTAGCGTCATAGACATCTTTATCTGAGGAGGAGGCTTCGTCGTCCGGCTCCTCAGATAAAGATGTTAGGATCGACCGGCGCATCCTCGGAATCCGAAAAGAAAACAGAGAGAGAACGGAATCACTTTCTTTCAGTGACATATCTAATCAAACCGAATAGGATTTGAAGAGCTGTCATGATCATTCACATAAATTGAAGCAGGCAGGAAGGGCACGGAATGTTTCTAGAATGCAAGCAAGCTAGCTTGCTTACTCTCCTAGTAGCGTACGTTGGCGGCAAAAACAAACTAGACTATACTAAACTAAATAAAGTAACGAGGCATTCGGGAAGCGACTAGTCGCTTCTGGCGAAGCTTCTAGAAGGCCGACCACTACATAGAAAGATCCATATACCAGTCATGAGCTATCGCTCA
>NW_011630033.1:0-1428 GCF_000512975.1 Sesamum indicum
TTTGTTGAAAGCTACCATATCTGGCCTCTACAGCTTCATGAAATGGAATGCTGGATGAGACCCCTTTCCTGCAGTTTCTGAAGCTACTGAAACGAATTTTATCTCTAGAATGTCGCCTCTCTTTAAGTGGGGGTTGTTTTGCCATGAATCAAAGATCGCCCCACTAATCCACTCCGAAAGTTTTGAGATTTTCAGAAAACTCGGTGACATAGTATGAACTGAAGCAAGAGCTCCAAAATCGTACCATTCTCGGACATCTTCTGGTTTAGACCCCTCTAACATCCAGACTCTGTTATATTTTTTGGACGTTTCAATAATGGTCTTGCCTGGGTTTACTCCTTTGCGGGAAATTAATTTTTTCCTCATACGCTGGTAGTCCTGCCAAGCAGAAGAAAATATTAACTCGTTAGTATTAACCTTAGAGGTGCCTGTCATCGGCCTAAGACTAATCTCTCCCTCCTTAACCCCGGAGGTGCTGGGTTGACTTGAGTCAACAGGAGTTTGCACTTCCAGAGACTCAATTGTTGCCGTTTCACCGGAGTCTGGTGATGGCTTTGTGCAATCGATACTTGAATCCGACGCTACAGATCTAGAGCCCTGTACTCTAAAGGCATGTTTTGGGTCATGCTCCCTCAACTCGCGAGTCATCCCCGAAGGTGATGCTTTCCGAATTAGTTCTCGTAAGTCGTTCCATAGCAAGGTGGATGCTAATAAGGACTCCTTATTGCGACCTGTACAGTGTCTAGATCGACTCTTTGAATTTTTCCGGCAACTTGGGCATTAACTACTAGCTGTCCGAACTTTCTATCAAGCTCATCGAGGTTTTTCCAAATATGCCTGAGTCTCAACATGATGGAGTTTGCTTCAGATGCCTCCATCTTTTGTCAGGAAATCTGCAAGAACGTTTTCATGAGATTTTATAACAATAATATTGGCATTCAACTTGCCATTTGATAATACGAGCTTTCTCTATTTTTTATTCAATTTATTCTTTAAGAAAGTTTTGACATTAGTATTATCAACTTTTAAAGTAAATTCTTTAGCAAGTAAAAATAAAGACCATTTATTAAAAACCTTCCAAACCGCAAAGAATTCTTTCTTGTTGATGTGCCAAACTTAGGCTTGTTGTTCTGAGAACAACCCTCCTATATATCTACAAGGTTCTTCCCCTGTAGTTGTCTTCTTCATGAGCACTGCTGCCCATCTGTAATCATTGGCATCTGTATAGACTACCAATTCATCCTGGTCCTGTGGTATAGCAAGCTTTGGCAGGTTACTGCAAACCTGTTTCAGCTCACGAACTCTTTTTGTGTGGATTTCTTCCCATTTTCATTTTGAACTCTCCGTTTCTTTCAAAAGTGGTCGGAAATCCTTTCTGTATCTTGCAAGATCCTTAATGAAGATACCTGCAAAATTAACAACTCCCAA
>NW_011630034.1:0-1425 GCF_000512975.1 Sesamum indicum
AGTTATGTAATTTTACCATAGTTGAGGGGGGGCACTAGTGTAACAGAATCATCATCTAGAACCCATAATATGAGTGTTTTCATCACCGCCTTCTGGAGATATGGGGTCTAGTCCCATATCCCTGATTTCTTCCCATGCATGATGACATAATCAGTTCTTGTTTATTCGATAACTACCATGATCCATTAGTAATGCTTAACAGGTTTGTGGGGTTGAAGCGTTGCAAGCATTTTCACACAACTTTGTAACACCGTATCGTGCATCCATTGTCCGAGGAACGTTAGAAGAGCTAGAGCAGAGAATATCGACACTAAAAGAACAGTTGAAGGTGGCTGAAGCAGAAAAGGATAGAGTGGCGAAAGGTAAACAAAAGGTTTGATGCAGAAAGGACTAGAATGAAAATTAGGCCGGCCGGCCTGCATTAGACAGAGTCTCGGCCACAGTAGCAGGTTTAGTTGCCACTGAAAACTTCAAGAGGGTATCATCAACATGTGTAGCTAACTCAAATCTTGCAGAAATAAAATCATACTTCTTATGTTTTACTTTTCCATCTTGGAGGGCAATAATTTGAGGACTTTATACCTTTCTATAACTAGTAAATGATCGGTATGTCATGGGAATTTTTTGCCAGTTGAGGCTGTTAAAGTTTGAGTGATTTCAATTTTGATGTGCATCAATGCAATTTATTTTGTATCAGAACAATATTAAATGTCGCAAGTCAATTGCTTATACTTACAATTACCCATCGATTCAGTTAGCACAGGTTCAAATACACAGTTACCATTTTTTAAAATTGGCTTTAATGCAATTTTGGTCCCGTAGCTTTAGGGTCTTCCTGTTTTGGTCCTTTAAGTTTTTGATTTCCTATTTTGGTCCTGTATCTTTCAAATCTGTTCTGTTTTAGTCCTTCATTCAAATTGTGACCATTTTGCCCTTCTTAAGAAAAATGAATATAGTCCATACACATGCCCTAGTTTGGCCCATCATGCTTCCGGAATGAAATTAAGCCTCCCTAAATTCATACCTTGGTTTGACCGCCTTGCTTCCGGGTGTTCCAAGTCCTCGGTTTTACGGACTTCTTCCAACCACACAACCGCAGTTGATGGTTCACAGGTACTTGACTCCTTCAGTAACAAAACAGCACATCCCTATTTCGTTTCCTACCTTAGAACGTAAAAGGTGTTTCAAAACAGAGGCTTAATAATATTTTTGGATAAACAAGTGGAACAGAAGCCTCTCTTTATTGAAGAAATATATGAAATATTACATAGATACTATTTCTCTGTTGGAGGAGACCACTGTTTAGCCTCTCATAGGATAGAGGACTAGACTTGATAACTCTGCAATTATAATAATTTTATAGCGATTTAATCTTTCTTTTTAAGCCAAAATATTCCTAATTATGTGATTTTATTGCATATTCAG
>NW_011630035.1:0-1424 GCF_000512975.1 Sesamum indicum
TTAAGACGCTTCTAAGTAATAAAAAATAAGGAAGTTCGAGTGGGCCGATGATTGCCAAAGGGCGTTGAACGAATTTCAAGAAGTACTTGAGTTCGACACCCGTCCTTACTAAACCAAAGACAGGGGAAAGACTATACTTGTATCTGGCTGCAATCCCTGCAGCGATCAGTTCAGTTTTTCTTCGAGAAGAGGGTGGACAGATCCCGAAATTCCAGAACGAGCAGCTTCTGGGGGAATATCTAGACTTCTTGGACGAAGAAAGGGAGCGGGCACAGCTCAGAACTGCTGCCTACCAACAAAGGCTCGTTTTTACAACTCCCGAATCAAAGAAAGAACATCTGCAATTGGTGACCCCGTCCTCCGTAAGGTCGAAGCAACTGGAAAGGATCCTGGGAAACTGGGAAGGTCCTTACCGCAAGGATAGTAGCTTCGGGTTCATACAAGCTTGAATCGCTTGGGGGCCACCCTCTCCCAAGAGTTTGGAACTCGGACAAAACCTAAGGAAATATTACCAGTGAGCTTATGCTGCAAGCTCATTCACTATGTGATCATAACTTCATATCCGATTGTCATTTTTTAATATGAAATGAAAGGAAAAGAGTATTTATCTAGCATCTCTTTATCTTACTGTGTTTTTCTGCAATGTAACCAGACTATAAGTATAAGTCACGATCATAATGTCTTAACACTCCAAAGGTTTGGAACAAAGTTCGCAGATGAAAGTAAAGAGGATCCAACAAATCAAAATTCTGCTAGCGTCCGAATCATCTCCCACTCCCCTCCCTATCTCTATCGACCCATTCACCTCCGTATGTTGAGCTGGAATGCCTTTATTCTCATCTCATCCTTTATTATGATCTCTTGGCCATCTCGCTATGAAATAGGTGGAGTCGTGTCAATGTATCCCACCGTGCTTTATTGTTCGCCGATGAAAGAGAGAGATGAAGCTTTAAGGGAGGGAGCGAATTCAAGGGAAGGAGAGTTTAGAATCAACGGCTAACAGGAAAGCAGTCTTTTGTGTCCATTCAACGAGACGAGCACGAGACAGTGCTTTCCAATTCGATCTTGTCTTCTTTCGCTTGGTTTCCCCAGGTGGTGCGGTTGGGGAGTACAGTAGAGAAGGCTCGGCGAGCCCTCGATGCCGGGTCGTTCCAAAGTGACTTGCTATTGCTGCTGCAGTGCATCTTGTTCATCATCCAGGAATTTTTCTAGAATCTTTGCCTTCCTTCCGGAGTTGAACCAAATCGTCGATTGGGGAGCTCCTTCTTTCATTCTTCCTAGTCCCGTCCCTGTAATGAAATCCTTGAGAGGTTGAGCATGACTTTCCATCTGGGCGTACAATAGGTGAGGGTAAGTTTCCGCACAAGCATTAATTTCGTCAGCTCTTATTCCTATTCCTCTAGAAAGTCTCTTCTTCCTCTGAG
>NW_011630036.1:0-1423 GCF_000512975.1 Sesamum indicum
AAATTTGTGGCACCCGACCTCATCCTCTGTCTACTCCATTTCTCTACTGGAACTAAGAAACAAATTTCCATACGCTTTACTTTGAATCGTCATCTCAAACGTCATACACTCTTGTCATCTTACTACACTATATATATATATATATATACATGTAATTCACAATATCTCGAACCATTCAAAATCACCAACTTCTACACTGCTAAAACCACGAAGCACACACGAGATCTCAGTTCTTACAGCTATATATAGATATAGACCAGACACACTCTTTGCCAGCCTCACACAAACATTTTGCTTCACCAATGAGCCGGCGCCATGTACTCCTTGTGACATTTCCAGCACAAGGCCACATCAATCCCTCCCTTCAATTTGCCAAGAGGCTCATCGACATGGGCATTGAGGTCACCTTTGCCACCAGCTTATACGCACGGCGGCGCATGGAGAAAACCGCCGCCAGGGACCTACCGAAGGGCCTGAGTTTCGCTGCCTTTTCAGACGGATATGATGATGGGTTCACGATGAGCGACGACCCCAGGAAGTACATGACGGAGATAAGAAGTCGAGGCGCCAAGACTCTGAAAGATACTGCTCTGTCAGCTGCAGAGCAGGGCCGTCCCGTGACGTGCTTGATTTACACTCTCCTCCTCCCGTGGGCGTCAGAGGTGGCGCGTGAAGTCAACATCCCGAGCGCTCTCCTCTGGATCCAACCCGCCACCGTGTTGGATATATACTACTACTATTTCAATGGCTATGCAGATGAAATTATTGCCAGCTCCAATGACCCGTCGTGGAAACTTCAGCTGCCGGGACTTCCAATATTGCTATCCAAACGTGATCTTCCATCTTTTATGCTTCCTAACTGCTCGGAGAGGTATAGTTTTGCTCTTACAACTTTCAAGGAACAGCTCGAGGCATTGGATGTCGAAACGAAGCCTAAAGTGCTTGTCAACACTTTTGATTCATTGGAGTCTAATGCGCTCAAGGCCATCGACAAGTATGAGTTAATTGGAGTCGGGCCCTTGATTCCTTCTGCTTTCTTGGGTGGTAAAGATCCTTCCGATACGTCTTTTGGCGGAGATCTCTTTCAGAAATCTGATGACTACATAGAATGGTTGAACTCGAAGCCCGAATCTTCAGTTGTTTATGTGTCTTTCGGCAGCTTGCTGAGGCTACCAAAAGCTCAGATGGAGGAGATTGCAAAAGGGCTACTAGACAGTAGTAGGCCGTTTCTGTGGGTTATACGAGACAACGAAAAAGCCAATGAGGAGAAGAAAGAAGATGATGAGAGGTTAAGTTGCATGGAGGAATTGGAAAAGGTGGGGAGAATTGTGCCATGGTGCTCTCAACTTGAGGTTCTAACGCACCCATCGTTGGGGTGTTTCGTGACACACTGTGGGTGGAATTCGACTCTTGAGAGCATATC
>NW_011630037.1:0-1422 GCF_000512975.1 Sesamum indicum
TCTGATCATTGTCTTCAAATTGATCACTTGAACTCACGGTAACGGTGGCCTAGATATTACAGAGTATTCTCCGGTAGAAGTCGAGCTTCTCTCGGTCTTAGATGCATTAGACCAAAGTATTACTTTTGCCTCTTATAAATCTTCGCCAAGAACGATTTCAACACTGCTTGCACCACCTTGCCTAGGATGAGCTTCAATTGAGTTTGTTATCTTCTCGTAACTCGTCCGTTCGTACTCCAGACAAGCATCCTACAAATTCAACAAATAGTCATTCGATGTTTTTCGCTACTTCTATTGTGATAAAGAATAGTGGTAGGGGAA
The DNA here is from genome assembly GCF_000512975.1 of Sesamum indicum. Lineage (NCBI taxonomy): Eukaryota > Viridiplantae > Streptophyta > Magnoliopsida > Lamiales > Pedaliaceae > Sesamum > Sesamum indicum. The sequence continues at coordinate 322 of NW_011630037.1, forward strand.
AGAAACCTAAAGCTTGAGTGCTTCGTATAGTTCTTTGACTTAAGCTACACAGACAGGATCGTCCTTTCCGTAATTCTCCTGAAAGCAAAAGCTCGTCGGTAAGCAATAACATCAGGAACAACATGAGAATCAAATAATATAAATGATTTTATTTCTGTTTGTATCATACATAGAGAGTTTTCTTCTGGTCCTCGTTGCAGAGAGCACTTAAAATCTTCAATGTCTGTCCCTATCTGAAAATGCACAAACAGCATAATCTATATTCCGGACTGAGATTGATGGCCGTATACATTCAAAGATTTACCTTACCGATTGTCTCCGGATCAACAAAACAATCTAGATAGTCATCCTACAAGAATCAGGAACATGTGATCTATCATAGTTCCAAACTCAGAGCAGAATCTACATCAAACTTATGAGGTTTTTGTTTCATGAATTATGCATATGGGAGTTTCGAGTTTGTCGAAGGTGTAAACTTTATGTAGCAAGAATCGCTTACCTGAACTTGAAAATAAATACCCATTTCAAGCAGCGCTTCCTTCACATTGACATGATTGTCCGAGTTCTCACCAAACATAAGAAGCGCGCACGCCACCTATAACGGTTCACCCAAGTCACATTTAAATTTGACGAAAATGTGATAATACCGAAGGAGATTAAGAGGATGACAGAGTACAAGTTGCTTTTATTCGTCAAATTGACAGACAGCTCTATGCTCCGCTGGAGGTAGAGTTTACTCACAGGAAGATAAAATGAGTAATAGGCAGTTTTGTACTGAACAATCCCACGATGCCTATGTAAAAGGGCAGAATCTGTATAAGCTTGAAGCTGTACACACGTAATTTTCTATTAGTAACCCATGTCAAAAGAAAACATTTAGAATGAAACCGCAAAGGTCACATCATTATCAAGAAGAGGAAGTACAAGAGAGGAAGAAAAAGTCATTCCACATAGTTAGAATCAAACCAAATTATCCGATGTTAGATTACTGCAAACATTTGAAACCCACCTCCAAGAACATTGTAATCCAACATCTGTAATAAAATAACCACATGGAAATGATTAGATGAATAGGAGCCAATACATGTCTCAAATGAAGGC
>NW_011630038.1:0-1417 GCF_000512975.1 Sesamum indicum
AGGCCGAAGGAGAAAAGGTGGAGTTGAATTTGCTGAGCTGAACTGAAAGTAACATTCAGTTTTTCTCGACCTTGGATTTTTCATTCGTTCTTCCCCTTTTTCTGGTTTTATATCGCATTCTTGGACATAATACATTGATAAGAATTCTCTGTTAAAAGTTGGCTTAGTTTCCTTACTGATTTTGGTGAAAATGTTCAGGGGAAACTAACATATGAATTCATGTTCAGATTTCTTGCAATCTGGAACGTGATCAGTGAGAGATGGCAGAAGGGGGAGAAGATGATATGCCAAGGGATGCAAAGATCGTAAAGGAATTATTAAAATCAATGAATGTCGATGATTATGAACCACGAGTCATTCACCAGTTTTTAGAACTTTGGTACCGGTACGTTGTCGATGTGCTGACTGATGCACAGGTCTACTCAGAACATGCTGCAAAATCTTCAATTGATTCTGACGATGTGAAGCTTGCAATACAGTCTAAAGTCAATTTTAGTTTCTCACAGCCTCCACCCCGAGAGGTAAGTAGCTATGTGTTTGTTTATGTTAATTCTTGAAGTATCTTTAGAATAGTTCTGATCGTTGTTTGGGGGTGTCGATGCTTCTTATACTGTAATACGAAGTGGATGAGAAGTGTAGTTTAAGCATGCAGAACCAACACTTGCATGTAATTGATAAGTCAGTTTAGTTCAAATATGCGGTATCAAAATGAGTTTCTTTGATACATTGATGCAACTTGGATGGTCATGAGATTTGGTCATTCAAATCTTGCCTTTTTCTTAAATTGAAATATGTTTTTAAACTCCGCTCGTCAGTACTCGTACCCCAAAATGCACCTGATCATTTCTTAGGACTAATACTTTAAATGGCCAAGGAGTAGGTTCTTATGTGGAAAAATGCTCTATACTTTCCCTTTCTGTTAATACGTGACTTTGTTATGGATGCCAAGATATTCACACCAGAGCGTTTGACAGGTGCTGCTGGAGTTGGCTAGGAGCAGAAATAAGGTTCCATTGCCGAAATCAATAGCAGGGCCTGGAATCCCTCTGCCACCGGAGCCGGATACCCTGATTAGCCCAAATTATCAATTAGCTATTCCCAAGAGGCAGAATAACCAACCTGCTGAAGAAACAGAAGAGGATGAAGAAGCTGCTGATCCCGTTACCAGTTCTAATCCAAATTCTCAAGACCGTAGAGATTTGCCCCAAGGAACACCCCAGCGAGTTTCTTTTCCCCTTGGAGCTAAACATCCACGATGACTATTTTGTAATCATGTCAATTAGATCAGAATAATATATTGCGATGATGATGAATGAAATCATGTCTCAGTAACATTGAGATTCATGTATGATAACATCATCTTAATTGCAATTAGATTGGCATTTCATTTCATTGCAGAACCATGAAAATCAGTTTA
>NW_011630039.1:0-1417 GCF_000512975.1 Sesamum indicum
AATTATGATGTATTTACAAAATAATGCATACATCAAGAATAAATCTTCGATTTGTGTGTACAAGAATGTGTATGTCGATTTGGGTCGAGGTTTTCGGTGATTTTAGAGCCAATCCGACAGTGACTTTGCTATGATTTGATGATGATCTGACAACTTCTTGGAGCACAGGTCCACATGGGGAAAATCACATTTTTGGTCCCATAATAAGCTTAATTTTAATTTAGTCACATTTATTAGATTTTTCTCAAACTTAGTCCCATACTGTAAATGTTAGTCTGAAATCACTTTTTCATCCATTTTTTTACAGGAAAAATCTCTTTTCTATCCAATTCATGTCACTTTTCCGTTAAAAATTGGATAGAAAAGTGATTTGGGACTAACATTTAGAAATTTATAGAACAAATGGGACTAAATGTGAAAAAATATCTAATAAATGGGACTAAATTAAAAATAAACTTAATATATAAGACAAAAAATGCAATTTTTCCGTCCACATGATTGGTTTGATCTGAATAAATAAGGTTGCCCCGCACACAAAATATTAGACTCGTAGAGTAGCCCCCGGCTAAGACCCTTAAATACTTAGGTTAGTATTGAGGTTTAGAATAATGGTTGCACAGTGCGATCTAATAGCAATAAGATGCATACCTTGTGCAATGGCTAAATTAGCATTTATAGATACTTATGTTCAGAATCATATGGGCTATCGGATAGATTAGAGATCTGTAATTAATAATTCGGACTGCCGAGTCAAGTAGATCGCGGTGCTAAAAAAGACTCGAACTCATTGACTGTTTGGACTTTTTCTCATTTCTGGAGGACAAAGGTATTGTTTCAGACTTATTCATTGTATTTACCCTATCATATGTAGATTAACAAATAGATAAAATGAAAAAAGATAGTGAAGTTGTATGTTAATGGTGATAGAGGTTAAAATCTATATATATACATTACATATTGCGTAAAATTATTACATATATATTATGAATATATACTACAAGATACTGTTTTACAATAAATTATTCAGCATAAAATAACCTATAAATATCTCACACATATAAAATATATGGCTTAAATGAATTTTTTGTATTACATCTTTTGCGTTCTAATGTTTTAGTCCTTTATCTTTCTAAAGTAGTAAATAGATTTTGTAATTTTTTTAATTTTTTGGAATTTTAATCCTTTAGTCGTCAAGGTTTGTAAACATTGCTGGAATTTTAATTTGGGACTTTTGTATCCTTTGGTCAATCTAGTATAATGGGAACGAATTTTCATTATGTAAGTATTTTGGCATTTTAATCCTTTATCTTTCTAGGACATTAATAAATAGGTTTTGTAACTTTTAATTTATTGCAACTATAGTGCATTAAATTGACCGACGGGAACAAAAGCCCCAAATTTAAAAAAAAAAAAAAAA
>NW_011630040.1:0-1415 GCF_000512975.1 Sesamum indicum
TTATATCATTTATAACATTTTTGTGTGCTTGCGTAGATGTGTATTCTTATTTTTGTTTACCTGATATGAAAAGTATTTATTGAAATGAAGAACAATAACAGGACATGGGAGAGTTCATTATTTCTCTTATTTGGATTTAACGGAGAGGGGGCGATTGAGCTGAATTTTACAGAATACATGGTAGCTTTTAGCTTATTTTGAAAATAGGGGGGTTTTTTTTTTTGCAGAGTTTTTAAAACACAGTAGGCTTTTATGCATTTTGTCCTTTAATATATGTCGTTAGCAAGAGTGGTATTAGATTGATTTACTTTACTATAGGGGATATAGTGAGAGAAAATAAGTGGAGGATTCATGAAATCTAATAAATGGCTTAGGTGGTTATTATCTGCTAACTAATTCTTGAGAAGTATTGCTGAATGATGCACCTTATTGTTCCGGCTTTTCAATTTTCTTGTCTGTGCGTCTTTTTTCTTTTTTTGTGTGTGTCTGTGTGTCTGTGAGTGTGTGTGCATGAACCATCCATATTTTACCAACCATGATAGTGCCGTTGGTCTCTCCTTTAAACATATGTATATATTCTACAATTTCTTAGTTCCATTTCATGACTGAAAAGTAAAATGAGCAGAGAGGATAAAAGGACCATCTTTGAAGTTGTTCCGGCAGACAAAGTAAACGCAATTTCAACTTGAAAAGATGGCATCTAAATGATTTTACGAGCTAAAGGGACAGGGAGAATCAGAGCACAGGCATACAAGAATAATACTTCATTCTTCCAACAATGGGAAAAATTAAATGCATGTATTAATCCTAACGCTGAAGCTAACTTCAGCACAGGAATACTACACCTGCATCCAGATTAGAACTAGAATCAATGGTTTTATCAGCAAAAACAATCAAGGAAAGACAGGAGAATTTGATCAATCAAGAACCTTACCGATCAAAATTCACAGCATTCTCACTCGCGGTGTTCGTCTTGGAAGCTAATTTGCAGTAATTTTTCACTTGGGAAATAAGGGTCACTGGTATAATTCAATCAGCTGCACTTGAACAAAGCTGAGAAGCAAGTTTAACAACCCCCCACATGGGTGCATCATTCTGCACAACCCACTCAGAGAAGTCAAGTATTGCTATTGAGTATTGACTATGACCTATACGATAGACAGTCACAGATATCGTCATTTCAACGTAGAGCAACTTCTCTACTTTTTCTACGAAATTCCCTGAGGATCAGTTGGAAGTATCCGTCTCTGAGATAGAGGTGTCCTCTACATTTGTGCTAGAAAAGTACCAATGGAACTAGAGCTTAGGCACTAGAAAGGTACAGAGGGAACAAGAGCTTAAGCATCCAACAGTAAATTATAGACCACCTTTTTTTAGTTCTTTTCTTTTTAAGAATAAGCAACTTATTTTTGGTT
>NW_011630041.1:0-1409 GCF_000512975.1 Sesamum indicum
AATAAAATTATAATTAATTATATTATTAATTTAATTATTAATTTAATTAATTGAATAAATAGAAATAATAGAACGTAATAAATATTAGGCAAAATATCACTTTTGGTCCCACTAGATAGGGTCATTCTGACTTTTGGTCCCACGCTTTACATGTTCAACATTTGTAGTCCCAAAATCCTAATTTTTTAACACCTTTAGTCCCACTACGTTAAAAACTGATGGAAACTCACGTGCCGTTAGTCAGCTGGTATGGTCCATGTTGGTCAACGGCAAAATATCACTTTTGGTCCCACGCTTTACGTGTTCAACACTTATAGTCCCAAAACCCTAATGGAGAGTGGGACTAAGACATTCCAGGACAACAACGGCAAGTTCTCAGTGGTTCCTTGCAGTGAAGGCTTAATCTTCATCAAAAGCAACTCAACATCTGAAGCAGAGTGTGTGAGAGTGAGAAGAATGCAAATGGAGAGAGAGAGAAGTGATAGGAACACTGAGGGCGTCCAACAAGCAAAAGAAATTCAAGATCCAATGGATCAAGATTTAACATTTGGAAGTGAACCAATGACAAGAGAAAGGTTGAAGAGAATGCAAGAAGTAATTCAAGCCTAATCCAACTTAGTCTTTGCTAATGGGATCAAGTCACAATCGGAGGCGTTTTAGGCCTATAAAAGGCACATGGGGATATGAAAGGTTAATTTGGAAGTGTTTTAGGCTTATAAAAGGCACATACCAGCCATGCATGCGGGATATAATCGAAATATTCAAGAATTGATCTAAGTTTATAAAATATTGAGTGTTCTCTTATTTTAGAGAGTCATATACTTGTTTTAGCTTTGGTGAAACCTTTGCTTTGTCAATCTAGTCTATTAGATTGGTAATTCAAATTCACAAAGCCCCCAATTCGTGCTCGACCCAAGTGTGTCGTTGTGTGGATTTGTTTACTCGTGCTCGTGGTTTGTTGAATGTTCTAAATAGTATGTCACGTTCATATAACGTGGTTGGCTATTTACATTCCTCAGGTCACGGACCACTTTATCCATTTCTAGTCTACGCCGTAAAGATTGGGACACCTATGGTCGATACCATATCATGTGGTATCAGAGCTTAAGTTGATACGGTAGGATTTCTTTCTTTCGTTTGATTTACCTTGAATCTATTGTCTACCACTACAATATTTCGTACCTTCCCCCCCTCCGATTGTTATAAAAAAAAATCGAAAAGAAAAGCTAAAAAAAAAGGAAGAGCAGCCTAAAAAGACAAAAACAAAAAAAACAAAAAAAAATTCGTTCATCACTTTACTTTGCTTTTATCTTTATAAGCCAATTGGTCTTCATTTCCCTAGTTGTATCAAACTTCTTTAGACCATTCTCTAGCTACGGGTGAGTGTGAAGCGTCCACATACACATACT
>NW_011630042.1:0-1406 GCF_000512975.1 Sesamum indicum
CCAAAGTTTGGCACATAAACGAGAAAGAATTCTTTGCGGTTTGGAAGGCTTTCAAGAAATGGCCTTTATTTATACTTGGTAAAGAATTCACTTTAAAGGTTGATAATACTAATGTCAAAGCTTTCTTAAAGAATAAATTAGAATCAAAATTAGAGAAAGCTCGTATTATCAGATGGCAAGCTGAATGCCAATATTATTGTTATAATATTGTCTTAATAAAATCTCATGAAAACATTCTTGCAGATTTCCTGACGAGAGATGGAGGCATCTAAAGCAAACTCCATCATATTGAGACTCAGGCACCTTCGGGAAAACTCGAGGAGCTTGACAGAAAGTTCGGACAGCTAGCGGTGAACGCCCAAGTTGCCGGACAAATTCAAAGAGTCGATCTAGACACTGTCCAGGTCGCAATAAGGAGTTCCTTACTAGCATCCACCTCGCTATGGAACGACTTAAGAGAACCAATTCCGAAGGCGTCACCTTCGGGGATAACTCACGAGTTGAGGGAGCATGACCCAAAACATGCATTTAGAGTACAGGGCTCTACACCTGTAGCGTCGGATTCAAGTATCGATTGCACAAGGCCATCACCAGACTCTGGTGGAACGACAACAATTGAATAACAGGAAGTGCAAACTCTTGTAGGTTGAAGTCAACCCAGCACCTTTGGGGTTAAAGAGGGAGAGATTAGCCTTAGGCCAATGACAGGCACCTCTAAGGTTAATACTAATGAATTGATATCTTCTTCTGCTTGGCAGGATTATCAGCGTCTAAATCAGAAGATGTCTGAGAATGGTATGATTTTGGAGCTCTTGCTTGTCACCAAGTTTTCCGAAAATCTCAAAGCTTCCGGAGTGGATTAGTGAGGCGGTTTTTGATTCATGGCAAAACAATCCCCACTTAAAGAGAGGCGATGTTCTGGAGATAAAATTTGTTTCAGTAGCTCCAAAAACTGCAGGAAAGGGTTCTCATCCAGCATTCCATTTTATGAAGCTGTAGAGGCCAGATATGGTAGATTTCAACAAAATCAAAGCTGCAGGAGAAGCTCCCTTGGTATCAGCCATTAGTGAAGATAGTATCTCTACCAGGAGAGCTTGGGGATTATGGGTCTGTCTCACAGAGATGAAAAAAGTCAAATATCCATTCAAGATCTTCTCAAACAAAGTGAATGGATCATTCCTGTTAAATTCTATGACAGGAAAAAGCACGGAGTTTGCTGAAAGCTTATTGGAGAAAAAGAGGATGATATAATTTTGAAAAATAAGCTGCCAGCAACCGAAGCCACAAGGTTGAAGACGTGCAACATGTTGTATGTTGGGCAATGGCATAACCATATATGCCCTTGCTGCGAGAAACAAGAAAAGCCCCTGTTCGGGACAAAGATTCGGGTCACAAAAAATAAACCC
>NW_011630043.1:0-1403 GCF_000512975.1 Sesamum indicum
GAGACTAAGAATAAAACTTGGCTAGGGCCTTTCTTTCGTTTTTTTGACACTTTTTATTCAAAGTTGGATGTTATAGGTGATAACCGCTTATAACCCAAAGCTTCCTGCAGCTCTCGCGTTATTGGTTGGTAAAGCCTGAGCAGAATCCCTTAGCGTATAGGTAGAACAAATAAAGAAAGTAGTACAAGATGGAAAAGGCCTTTTAGCGCATCCATATAAGAATATCATCCCACCGAGCAAGGAAATGAAATTATCATTGAAGATTTATATCTGAGCAAGCAAGATAAAATCTCTTCTTCATTGGGGAAAACAACCAACTTCATTTCTATCAATGCAGAGTCTATATACAGGTGGAAATTGGTCCTAGATAATTGTTTATCATGATTGGTCTTAGTTCGACTAATGATCAAAGAGGTACGAACAATAATGACAGAACAACGCGGAGGCGGAGCAAGTATAAAATTATTGCCATCGATGGCCTCAATTACATCGAGCCTCTCCTTAACAGTCGAGTTACTTCGTTCCTCATTCATCACATAAATTATTAGGTTGATACTGATAGCTATACATATTCAAAAACATATTTAAGATAAGCGAGAATGCTTTATCCTTATGATGTAAAGAAATGTACCTTCCCCGCAATATTCAATATTAACTATAAGCTTAGCTCAACTAATTTCGATGGAAAGTCCACGAAGAGTAGCAATGCCGTTCCTTCGAAGCGTCGTATAAGTTGGAGCCCTACCCCGGGGGAGGGGGAAGAAGAGGGAAAGTGAAGAAGGAGAATCAACGCCTCCACAAGTTCTTGTTCCAAGACGTTTTTCATCGAAAGGAAAGGGGTTCATAAAAAAGGGTAATAAAAAACCCTCTAAGAAGGCCTCATTAAGGAGCGTTCTTTTCATCCAACTAGAAATATCGTAAGAGAAGAAATAGAATCTGACGCCTAAAAATCCCATGTCTTTCTTTTCGGACAGTGTCATATAGGTCTGAAGGATGCGCAGTTGCGCATCTAGTAGCAAGGGGTGTCGCGGAAGCCCCAGCAAATCCTTTCGTGCCCTAAAGCTGGAAAGAATATTGCCTTTTCTGGTCCCTGGGTTATGGATATGGAAGCAGGAAAAACCGCGAAACAATGCGTCGACTCCGTCCTTCATTCCTATGCTAGAGAAGCAGTGATTGAGGAAAACAGATACCGTAAGGGCAAAGGTTTTGTAATGACCCTAGCTAGCAAGCATTCTCGATTGAAGCATGAAATGAAGTCATCCAGGTGCGGAACGGGTCTCATATTCCTTAAACCTAAAAAGAAAATATCATAGAAAAAGTTAGCCTAGTGCGGATGATCCCAGCGTAGAGGCAGTCTCTCTCAGTGGATTGACTGCTTTTTATTAAAGAATGTTTTGAAACAA
>NW_011630044.1:0-1400 GCF_000512975.1 Sesamum indicum
GTTTAGTCAGTCATTACAGGACGGACTTTGGCACACTTTGTTGAGCAGTCGATGGCATTTTCTAAGAGACGAGATCCGATCTACAAATCATCCGTTTTATAAGGGCTTTTGCCATATCTATAAAGTTCAAGAGCATCGATCTCTCCCTCTGATTCACCTCCTTTTCATCTGGATATCCGTCTCAACATGGAGATGTTCCAGCGCCGCTACAACCTTCTTTCGTGCTATGTGCTTGCTCATTCCCCGATTGCCCTTTGGTTGAGGGCAAGAAAGCATGAAGCCTGTGTGTGAAAGTGAACGAGAAAGGATGGAAAAAAGGGAAGCAAGTACGGACGCGAACTAACCAGTTGAATCATCTGTGGTCGCTTATTCCTATATCAGTGCGAATTAGAAAAACCATAACTATTGGCTTTAGCCACACACCAATGTGAGAATTCCAGCTCGTGTCTAATCAGACCTTATCTTATAAAATACCAATACAGGAGCAGCCTAACCTTGGCAAAGGGGGGCGCTTAGGTGGGGGATCATTTGAAAAGACTACGTCTTGCGGTGAGAGAAAGGGGAATCATCAATTTATTCATTCCAACCTACGGAAAACTAAGGTGATTTCGACTATCTCCTCGCTAATAAGACTTTTTTCTTGTCCTTCTCTTCTAGTTTCAAATAGTTGTCTTCAAATGGATTTGGAAGATCAAACAGAGGTCTCATCGGTCTATCGACCGGTATACAGCTTGTATAGTCGTCAATTAGTTGGCTTACCATTCCATTATTTGTTTTGTGGTGAAGGACAAAGGCTGGGGTTTTCCAACTGACCCGAGCGAACCCGTGATTCCTCTTAGTAATAGAGGTTGCTTGAGCTGCTCCTGATGTCGGGATTGGATCTCATCCAGAAAAAAGACAGAAAAAGAGGTTTCGAGCTCTATATTCCGCTTCTTCTTGTCGAACAGGCATTGGGCCAATTGGGACTCTCTTCGGCTCGGGTCTGAGATAAGATAAATTAGCAATCCCCTTTTATCAGAACCCATGTGTAGCTCTTGAGCCTTCTCTGAAAAGTGTGACTAAGTCAGTCATTCCAAGACGGACAGAAAAGCCATAAGCGATTTTTAGAAGCAGTGAGAGAAATGTCATTAAGAAGGAATGGTGGAACTGATTTCTTTCTATCAATTCCGGGAAAATAACTCCCTTCACTAGAAGCGGATGGTGTTCTTGATCAAAGTCCGAGCTCTGTAAGCACGAAATAAGGTTTATGCGGGGCTGGAACCGCCCTTTATTGTGCTACATCAGTACAACCATTAGAGCCTAAAAAAAAGGGTAGCATAGCTAAATTCCTCACCGAGATGACTTTCTCTCGATCAGAGCGAGCATCTTTGTACGAAAAAGGTCTTAGTGCTATAATTGAG
>NW_011630045.1:0-1397 GCF_000512975.1 Sesamum indicum
TATTTATTCAAAATCTTATCTTCAACATTATAACAAATTTTATTTGTATTTATTTTAAATAATTACCTAATAATAGTTTAAATATATTAAATATTTACTTCGTATATATCCAAAATCTTATACCAAAATAATAACTAATTTAGTTTATATTTATCCTACCTAATGATCATGAGCTCTAGAAACATGATCTATTTTAACAATATTATACATTTCTTTTGTATTTATCGATTTTTTTTCAAGATTATAATTAAATTGTTTAATTATAAAAGATTAGAACATCACTTATTTTAAATATATTAAATATGTATTCTCATTTATAAATCTTATCTCCAAGATTTCGATACTAATTTAATCTGAATTTATCTTAAATAATTACCTATAATGATCATGATTTTTATCATATTTGTATTTAAATATAACCAAATTTATTATGCGTCTCTCCATTTTTCAAATATGTTCAATTTTGTCAGATTTATATTCTCCATTGAACAATTTTGAAATTTAATACTCTATATGTTTATTTTCATAACTTTTCTATATGTTACATTTTTTCATGATTATTGAAGTCATCTAATTAGAGATTTATATTTTATATTCATATCGGGTGTGGCTACACTATTGAGTTAGTAATGTCTACCATTTTCTTATGTTTTCTTTACAAAATTATTTACTTCTCTTACGTTGTTAGTTTTTTTAGATTTCTATGATAATTGTTTGATTTAATTTTTGCACAAGACGAAATAAATTTATTTGGTATTAATAGATTACATTTTCTATGAACATTTATTTGTTTAATTCTACTTAATATTTCATATAGTATCTACTTTTGTCTAAAAAGTATTTATTCTTTTGTATCTTTATACACTATTTTATTTTTTTTATATATTATAGTTTCATCTATCAATATTTTTTTATAGTTCAATTTATTGGTCTTTTTTATTTTTTATTATGTTTTATTTTTCTACAAAAGGAACATATTTGTTTAGTTTGTTAATATATTTAATTAATATTAATAGTTACATATCCTGTTTAACATTTATTTGTATAATTATTTCTTCATTAAATAATTCCAAAGCTAACACTCCGTATGCTTATTTTCATTACTTTTCTATGTTGCAGTAGATATTTTATACTTTTTTATGATACTTCTTTCATTGTTATTGACCATTATCCTTATTAAATGTTAATATTTATTTATGTTTTACACTCATCTCTGATATATTGCAAAATATTCAAACAAATATCATTTTTAAAGTTTTTAATGTTGTAAATGAAAATTTACCAAAATTAACTAGCAATTTTTTTTGGGAGAAAAATATTTTTTTCGAATTTTAGAAAATAAATTATATTATTGTAAACACTTTTTCTTTTCTAAATAGTCATGCTAAACAAAATAA
>NW_011630046.1:0-1397 GCF_000512975.1 Sesamum indicum
CATATAGGAACTGCATCAATTTCTGGAAAACTTTCAGTTCCCGGTTCCAAAAGTCAAGAATTTCTGCCGGAGTCGTCGATTGTTCTTATTTGGGTTAGTTTCCTAGAGCTACCAACACATCAGTTCCGCAAGGAAGTCTTATCACAGTGGCTAGCATGATTGGAACCCCTCTGCAGATGGACGACGCTACACTCTTGGAGCACGGACATGTATCGAATTGGACCTTCTCAAGCGACGCCATGATGAGTTTCAAATTCAGATTTGTGGGGAGACTATTGTGCAGCGTATTGAATACGAGAAAATCCCACACTACTACTCTTTGTGCAAACATGTTGGGCACCGAGACTCAGACTGCTATTCGAGAGGCGATGCTCCCAAACCATCCCATCGGAAGCCGAACATCCGTGTTCAGAAGGTTGCTAGTGAGGTGAAGCGGGGCAAAGCAGCGGTACAGGAAATGGGTGAGAGCTCAAAGACGAAGGACCAGTCAGAGCAGCTACAGTCTGCAAAGGACACCAGGTACCACACTGAACACAGAACTCAATCTTCGGCTAGCGTGAATGAAATTTTTGTTCCTGTTGATGAAGTTAATATTACCTGTGAGGTCGATAAAATAGGTGAGGAAACTCTGGAACATATTGTGGAGACTGATTTGCTTGTCGATAATCTTGTTGTTGGTGATGTGTACTATGCTATTGGTGGGGTGGAAACCAAGTCTATCGAGACAATGAAATTTGAAGGCCAAAGAAGGAAGAACCGGATCAAACTACATAGGCCTTTAAGCTGTTCAAAAGTTTGTCACATTTTAGAGTGGTAGCAGGATAATTGAAGGTTTGGGATGACACTGATGAATCAGAGGGGGAAAACAATGATGTCACTCCGGTTAGCCCACACCCGGTGAAGATTTGGGATCCAGTATGCCCGCTAAACCGTAATCCATTTGATACAGAGGAAGTAGAGAAGTTCCTGATTCCCTCTCCAACCCTACCAGAAAAAAACAAACATCGCAACAGGCAATTTTGACGTCGTGCCAAAGCAACCGCTTAGTTCCTTTAAACTTGATGTTGTATCACAATGTAAAGGAGTGGTACTCCTCCCTTTATGCTTTCTTGCATTTTTCTGTAATGTTATCTGTTGTTACTTTTTAATGAAGATGGGATGGGGACCCCGATAAGCCTCCCCCACCTTCGGGTGTTTTGACTAAAAAAAAATATCCTAAATCCTAAACCCTAAACCCATAAACCCCAAACCTCAAAACCCAAAACCCTAAACCCTGCTAGGGTTTTTGCAGCAAAAAAAGTCGGAAAAAGAGCGCAAGAAACTCTGTGCAGCAGAGCCCCAAAAGCAAGCGGCCATGGCGAGCACCAAAGTCCAGCGTATTATGACCCAACCCATTA
>NW_011630047.1:0-1396 GCF_000512975.1 Sesamum indicum
TTTCAGTCTCCAAAAATGGAAAATTGACTTCTTTTTACTCTTCATACAATGTCTAGGTACACATTTCCCTATGATAAATATCAAGTAGAACTCCAATTGTTTCTCCAAATACTCTGGAAGTGATCTTTGATACATTTGCTTGGATGCATTTTGTCCCATCAATATTAATTTTCATTATGTCTCTCTGGGGGATGATGATACAAAAGCCCTCTAGAAACCTGTAGAGATAAGCCTATGGTGCATAACTCCTCTACCTAGTCATGTGGAGTGTGGACCTTATTGGTACTTTTTTCAGTTTGGGCTGCACAGCACAGCACTTCTTCGATATACATTACACCTGATCGGGAGATCAATTTTTGCTCTACACTTCCCATTTGTTTATCATACTTGATGCGGTCTCGCTTTTGAAGTATATGAAGATGATCCTGTCATCCTACAGTGAGCATAAAAAATTAGTTGAAGGTTTGATATAAGCATTTCCAAGCTGCCCCCATAATGCAATACTAGAGAATGCTATCTTATCTTGTATCAAATGCTTAGGTTTATCTTGAGCAATTTTTTCTGCCTGTATCAAATTTATATTGATATGGGTTGTTGCCTGCAGGAAAAAAGTAAAATTTCTGGTGAGGCTTCTGATCGAGGTACTAGCAAGCAGTCTGCCATTGCTGTTAACTCAGTTCCGATGCCAAATGTTAAGGCAAAGAAAAAGAAAAAGAAGAAGAAAATCATGCAAGATTTATGTCCCAGAACTGAAAATGAAGTAATATCTTCTGAACTGATGTTAGAGGGCTTAACTTTAGGAGCTAGCTCTTCCGGTCACCAAAAGATTGCTCCTTATCCTGCTACATCACAGTTCGTAAACAAAGATAGTGATAACAGAACGCCGAAGAAGCATTGCAATTCCTCCATATTACAAGTTGATCCCAAGTTTCTTAGTGCGGAGAATGAGCTGCGAAGGATATTCGGTTCCAGAGTGGTAAAATCACATGAAAGAAGCCAGTTATCTGTAAATTCTAGGCTGATACGTGGTGGTCGGCGAGGTAATCATAATCTCAAAAAGACTGTCCTTGTTTCTGCCTCTCAGCATTGGCCTCGTTGGGATGGATCTTTAACCATGGAACTTCTGGAGAGTAAAGATGGTGTCCACTATTTCAGGTAAGTTCCTTGGTTTTATGTCAATGCCCCCCTCAGCTCTTTCTTCTTTGTTAAAAAAAAGGGTTCAAGTAAGTTGGGGTGTGGTTATAGCATTGTGAGTTGGTGGATACATGACCTAAGGAAGAGGCAGTTAGGAGTTTGTGGGGGGCTAGTGATAAAATTCTTAAACATGGATGGTTTGTTTTGTTTCATGGAAAAAGACATTGAATATACTGAAAATTGTAATAATTTAACCTGTAAA
>NW_011630048.1:0-1395 GCF_000512975.1 Sesamum indicum
GGTTCATAGAACAGTCTCCAGATACCTTCCAGCCCGTTTACGGGAATGGGTTTCTGCACATAATCGGATTTTGCTTTGAAGTATCTCACGCTGGGTTGTGTCCTATTCAGCAAAACTTCATATGATTCCATGGGGAATCCAGCAAAATACAGGATGGATTGGATCCAACTCATCTCTGTACAGTCTTCTCTCACCAAGCCCAATTCGGGAAAACCTTTCTGCATCAAAGGGAGCAATCTATCGATCCCGCCAAGGAAAATTGAATTGAAAGAAGCACGAATAGTCATGTTCCTTCCATCCTGGCTGGAATTCACCCTTCTGATGAGGACTCGGATGAATAAATCCGAGTCGAATCTATGCGCGATGTATTGCCAGCGGTGAATCAATTGAGTGGCATTTTGTTCCAAAGTCTTGTGGATTGTGAAAACAGTGACTCTTTCTGGAACATCAACCAATTGTATTTTCCATGCAAGAATCACACCGAAACTGGCACCTCCACCGCCCCTAATGGCCCAAAATAAGTCTTCACCCATAGACTCTCTGTCGAGAATCCTGCCATTGACGTCTATTATTCTTGCATCAATAACATTATCTGCAGCCAGCCCGTATTTTCTTAGCAATGTGCCGTAGCCTCCTCCACTGAAGTGCCCGCCAACACCAACAGTTGGGCAAACACCGGCTGGAAACCCTAGCGTTGGGCTTTTCTCCGCGATCCTATAATACAATGATCCAATGGTTGCACCAGCTTCAACCCATGCAGTTTTCTGCTCAGCATCAACTGTTACTTCACTAAGGTTGATCAAATCAATGATCACAAACGGGAGTTGAGATACATAAGACAATCCCTCGTAATCATGCCCCCCACTTCTAGTTCTAATTTCCATGTCATTTTCTTTTGCACAGTAGATGACAGGGGGAATGTGGGATTCGTGCTCCGGGGTTATGATAACCAGCGGCTTCGGGGTGGATTCGGACGTGAATCTCAGGTTTTGAATAGAAAATCGAAGAATGGAGGGATAAGATGAGTTGGTTGGGGTGTAAACAACCCTGGAAATTGAGGTGTAGTTGTGGAACTCTTCAGAGAGACATTCAAGAAAATCATCATGATCATCAGCAAAAGCTGCCGACGAGCACGAAAAGATAACAAAAAGAATGAAGAAAAGAGTGGAAATGGATGAAGTCTTCATGTTAATTGTGGTTTGTGTATTGGGAACAGATCATTGAGTTGTATTTATAATGCAACATATATGGAAAGGGGGAACTGCGCAGACTTGTTGCCATTTCAAGTTGGAATGTGAACATCATTAGTTTAAATCCTGCGACTTTTATTTTCTATGACCAGACTATAATTCAAGAATTTCTAGATTGAATTTAACTCGTCCCCCGGATGTATTT
>NW_011630049.1:0-1393 GCF_000512975.1 Sesamum indicum
CGAATAGGAAATAAAGGTTCCTATGTTAGCTCCATTAAATATATTATCGTTTAATTTTAACTACATCGATCACTCGGGAATTCCAAGGGTACACCCCTTGGAATTATGATTTAATTGTGCTTTTATTTTAATTTACGCAATTCGTTATTATCGCTTTCACTTGTGCGTTCCCAGGCCGATCCACTCGCACTTTCCGGTGCTTTCATAATTTACCTTTGTACCAGCCTTTGTAACGGCCAATCGAAATTAAATTTCCACCTTTTTTATTTTGATTTCAGAACTTCTAATTTGTAACTGCATTTGTAACGGCTATTTGCAATGTGGCCGTTAAAAAATTTCATTCCCCGTTTTACATTTTTGGCGCCAAAAGTTTGTCGTCTTAAATTGTAAGGCCATTGTAATGGCTTTGTCATTAATTTGGCCATTCCAAAAAAATGAATGGTTAGAAAGAATTCAAAAATTTTATAAACTTTTTTTTCATTTTACAAAATTGCAAAATAAAAATATTTTATTACAAAAAATATACACTATGTACCTCGTATTCATCCTCATCTGTCCTGTAGTCCTCAAAGTTGTCTTCATCATCCTCTTCATCTTCATTATCAGTTTGACCATCTTTAGTCCGTAGAGTACCTACACCCTGTTGATGTGCAATTCGTAAACTATTGGGATCACGTGAATCATACAACTAATTGTCCGTAGCAACTTCAGGGACTGGTATGACTTTCTCCGGCTGATATATGATCTCAGTCCACTTGGACTGATTGACAACTCTCCGATCCTTGATTTTGCAAACAACCATTCAATTCGCTTTGTCTCTCTTCATACTTAGGTACTTAGTGTTGTACACTTGTACTGCATGATCTGCAAGTATGAATGAGACATCCTTTTGGTACACTTTTTTGATGTTTACATGAACAAGGTGATAGCGTGGGCGTACCTTCATGCCTCTTACTAGATTGATCCACCGACACTTGAACAGAACGATGTGGAAGTTGGAAATAAGTGGGTATGTCAATTGAATGATCTCTTCGATGATTCCGTAGAAGTTATTGTCCTCGTTTGTATACAATGAACTTTTGACACGCACCCCACAATTCATGGTTTACTTGCCGGCATTATGACGTTCCGTGTGGAATTTTTCCCATTCATAAAATAGCAAGGGATCGATGTCACTTCTACACTTGGACCCCAATAGTGAGACTTAAGGAACTTGTTGTCCGTGTAGTTGAACTCGGGATGTACCTTCACATTCATATATTAATCAGATATTCAATATATTGCACAAAATAATTTTAAAAATTCAAAAATAAATATATTAGCTTACACATCGTTTGAACCAATCCTTGAACTCATTCGATACAAGTCGATCAATAATTGGGTCAACTAAATG
>NW_011630050.1:0-1390 GCF_000512975.1 Sesamum indicum
TACCTTGAACAAACTTTTGCGACCCTCAGGAAATTCAGAATGAAGCTGAACCCGATGAAATGCACCTTTGGTGTAGCTGGGGGAAAATTTTTGGGTTATCTGGTCAGCGAACGTGGAATCGAGATGAATCCGGAAAAGATAGAAGCAATACTGAAGCTGAAGTCACCAACCAACCTTAAAGAGGTCCAAAAACTTACTGGTAAGCTCGCCTCTCTCAATCGTTTTATTTCAAAATCATCAGATAGAAATCTGCCATTCTTTAAAGTGTTGAGAAAGACCAAGAATTTTGAGTGGACGGAGGAATGTGAGCAAGCGTTTCAAGATTTAAAAACATATTTGCGCTCACCACCGTTACTGGCGAATCCGAAAGGGAATGAGGTGTTATACGTATACTTGGCAGTCTCAGAAAATGCAATTAGCTCAGCCTTGGTTAGAGAAGAAGGGGGCGTGCAAAGTCCGATATACTACGTAAGCA
Source organism: Sesamum indicum (assembly GCF_000512975.1). NCBI lineage: Eukaryota > Viridiplantae > Streptophyta > Magnoliopsida > Lamiales > Pedaliaceae > Sesamum > Sesamum indicum. The sequence continues at coordinate 476 of NW_011630050.1, forward strand.
AAATGTTACATGGAGCGGAGAAAAGGTATGCGCAGATTGAGAAGCTGGCACTTGCGCTCATTGTGACAGCCCGCAAACTGCGACCTTACTTCCAGGGTCACCGCATTATTGTCCTAACCAATCATCCGCTCCGTAATGTGTTGGCGCGACCTGAAGCCTCAGGTAGGCTTGTGAAGTAGGCGGTAGAACTGGGGGAATTTGACATCGAATACCAAGCTCGTACGGCGTTAAAAGGACAAGTATTAGCAGACTTTATGGTCGAGTTCGTGGACGAGCCTGAAACCGAGCCTAGTTTGGGCAAATGGATGTTGCATGTAGATGGATCCTCTAACGCAGGAAATGGAGGAATAGGAATATTAATACAAGGCCCAGAAAATATGGAGATCGAGGTCGCTGCACGACTATCATTTCCGGTTACTAATAATGAAGCTGAATATGAAGCCCTCATCATGGGTTTAGAATTATCACTGGAAGCGGGCGCGAAAGATCTGGAGGTCTTCACCGATTCGCAACTTGTTGCGCTGCAAATAGAGGGGACCTATGACACCAAGGAAGAGCGCATGATACTCTATCATACCAAGGCAAAATCCATAATGTCCAAATTTAACAAGTGCCAGGTGCATCAAATCCCAAGACATGAGAATGATAGAGCCGATTCATTGTCGAAATTCGGAGCTACTCTATCAGGGATTAAAGATCGCAAGATCACAGTGATGATTAGAGAAACATCCGCGATCGCTGAAGTAGTTGATGTTAATACCGCAAGCGAGAAGCCGTCGTGGAAGGATGAAATTGTCCGATATTTGAGAGACGGGATTTTACCAGCTGATTCCATTGCTGCAAGGAGATTGAAAATGAGGGCACCTCGTTTCACGTTGGTTAACGAGCAACTATACAAAAGAACTGTAGAAGGGC
>NW_011630051.1:0-1389 GCF_000512975.1 Sesamum indicum
AAATCCTGGAAATGCAATATTGCTTTTTCATAAAGCACCTGAAATTTCAAAATAAAAACAAGTGATTCAAACCATTAAAACTGCAAAACTAGGAATCAAAGGTAGTACAAAATCAAGAATCTGAGAGATGGAATACCTCATTAGGCTGGGCTGGAAAGAGGAGCAGGCATTGCAGAATGACATCCCTGGCCGTGGGATGAGTCATTATATCCATGAATCTGGTGGACAGAACTCTTGTCATAGCCATGGCATGAGGCGACGACTTCTTCACCTTTCTGATGAGTTCCACGATTGAACTTGCTCTGTCCAAACCATACATGATCATTAGTTTTTATATTTAACTAATTAGCACAACAGACGTAGCTACAATTAGTAAAAGAATGTTTGTATTATAATTACCCTTGTTGGTCGAATGCTGCACGAAGAAAGTTTTCGCCCTGCGACAGGACCCTAACGACGAGCGAATCTAACTGTTGGCCTTCGCACACATCAACGAGCATGCAGTAGATACAATGCAGCCGTCTATTCAACATCAGCGTGAAAATCGAGTGTAGAAGTATAGGCACCATACTCTCCTTCTGTTCTCTATCATCCCCTTTCATAATTTCTTCCAAGTGGTTAACGTCAAGAGGTCTGGCCTGCAGGAAGGGCGGCGGGCGAAGAGGAATCCTCGGACCGTACTTCATTGGATATCGAAACTTGTGTAGCATCATAGGCTTAAACCTTGGATCAGCATATGGGACAGGGAGTAGCCTGCTTCTCAAGTGATTAGATCTAAGTTGATGATCCATGAGATTCTGATCATTACTCACGTCCTTCTCTCCTACAAGAAAACAATCAAGAACTTCTTTAATCATATATGTTTGTCGATCAACAAACACAAACAAGAAAATAGCCAAACAACAGGAAGAAACTCGTAAGAATTAAGAAAAGAAAATACCACGATCATGAATTAAGTTTCTTTGGTTTATAATCAGACATCATTAATTGAAACAAAATTGTGATATATTCCATAGTAAAAAATTAACTTACCTTCTGAAGTAGTCATGAAGAAGCGTGGACAACCCCAGATGTCGTCTTTAGTAGCAGAGTTGTCTTCACCCAAAACACACGGAACAATCTTCATCTTCTTGGATCTGGTAGTAGTAATGGGGACACGTTCTTCCTGTGTTCTAAACGAGAAGACACTGAAAGTGTCAGAATCATCGTCTGACGATGGGGCATCGCCGTCGTTGCTCTGAGTATAAGTGCCATCTTTTCCCGGTTGCAGACGTCCAATATACAGAATAACTTCTTGGTCGTCATGATCAGTAGGGTGTAGGCGGGTTGGAGAAGTTGAAGAATCCATGCATGCAAGAATCAAGAAAGAAAGATGATGAAAAGAGTGGG
>NW_011630052.1:0-1378 GCF_000512975.1 Sesamum indicum
AAATGTCTCGATCATTTGGAATGATATAAAGACATCTTGAAAGTCTAAAACACGAACATTATTTATCAAATTTTCTATAATAGGAATTGGACTCCTATCTAAGGATAAGCTATCCAAGATTCAGTCATAGTAGATTAATGAGGAGCTTAAATATTTGATATCCCCGACGTCTATGTTGTAAGCTGTATGGAATTTTATTCGGTGCATTAAGCCCGATGTTGCTCATGATTTTTAAGCATAAAAACGTATATCGAGTGTGGACGATGAGGTAATAGACAGCTGTTGAAGGGCTATCTTTAATACCTGAATAAGGATAAGACAACAGCTCTTGACGCATATTAATGGAGGTTGGTTTTGGAAGGCTATAGCAATAGTAGCTTCTAGCATCATATGAATAATATTTAATCTAATAAATGAATGTACATTCAAGGTTTAATGATAATGTGGTAATATTGAAAAGGTTCCAATTGGAATATCACAAAGAACCTAACCATGAAAAATTGAATGTATGGCAAACTTTGAAAGTTATATTGAAAAAAGGTTAGGATCGAAAAACATCGCTCAATTATTGGGTGTTCTACCTAGCATAGCCGCGCTAGTAGTCACCTTGGAGGATGACATCTGGGCTATGGCACAATATAAAAGGCCTGAGATCTCATCACAGGTCTAAGGAAAAATGTTAGACACCATCATATGCTAGGAGCGATGATAGAAAGATGTAACGTGTGGTTGGACCGCAGAACATCGGCAGAAACGAGAGTAGAACTATAAGACCTAGCCAGTATCGCAGATTAGTCATAATCAGATTAATCTAAAAATATGAGCAATTCGCTTTAAGGTCACGTGGGAAATTGTTGTAATAGGTGACCAAAAAGTCAATTAGATTGGCAATTTTGAGAACCATTCAAGCAATCTTTATTTAAGCAATATTTTCTTGACGAATATAATACGTATTCATCTTTGGCGCATGTAACTATTGTGCTTACCAAATTACATCAACTACAACTTTGACGTCACAACACATGCCCTTAGACCAATTTGTAACCCTTGTAGTTGGGCTGCGCATTGGATGGTGGCTATGAAGGCAACTTCTGTGGGTTGGTATGAAATGTTCAAAGTCGAAGACCTGGAATCTGGGCATTGAGAGTCCTTTTGAGACCTGCACTGAGTATTGCATTCATTGGATGAGTGTCGTGTTTCATCGGCGAGAGGCATTGGACATCCATGAAATTTCAGTGGGTTAGTTGACAAAGTGGTCAGCTGACTAAACTAACACGCGGGGATCGTCATATAGAAGCCTTAGATGCTTGGTCGGAATAACTTAAGTCCTTAGCTCTGATAGTACGGGAGTAGTCCTTAGAATTGAGAAATCACAGCA
>NW_011630053.1:0-1377 GCF_000512975.1 Sesamum indicum
TCAAAAAATTATTATCTTATTATCTTATCGAATTTGATGATTTTTTACAAAGGCCCATGTCGGGACCAGAAGATTTTATTATTTTAGAGAGTTTATTAATTTATAGAGGTTTTACTGTATATATATGTGTGTGTGTGTGTGTTTCTGTGTTTGTGTAGGACTCAACGTCATGTTATGACAGTTGGGTATAGGGATGTATGAGAAGAACCTTTGAAATAGGGCGGGTCTTACTCCGTTGAGGATGGTGTTGCTACATTTATAGAATGACCCAAGTCCCAACATGCATATATGGATGGTGAGAAAATTAAGTGTCCTTTTTGGAAGTGCAAAAATGAAATTTTCAAAAGCACAGACGAGGTAAATTTTGACTTATTTATGTAAGATTTTATGCCGGAGTATTATAATTGGACTTCTCATGGCGGGAGAGGGTGTAGTAGGATTATTTTGAGGCCATCACCACGGCCCGGTTGTAGGAGGAGCAAACACCCATTTCTAATGTTATGGAGGGTACCAGTATGCCTTGGTGGTGATGCGGTGGAGATGGATTCGACATAGAGAATGGTTTTTTATGCCGCCAAGCCGGCTGTCTGGTCTTCTAAGTATAACCGGGATGGTGTGCCTCATAAAAGTACAAGGTCGTGTCCTACTAATATAGAGACTAGTTTATATTATGGTAGGTGGTACGATTATGTGTTTAGGCTGGCAGATCAGTTTCACAACGTAGTGCATGCAGTTGAGCAACCATTGTGGAATGGTTGTACCCAATCTCAATTAAGGTTGTTGCTGAGTTGTTGAATATCAAGGTCATTGGCCATTTTCTCAGCATATATGTGACCAAATATCCCAATGGGCTAATCATACAGTGACCCACAACCACACCCTGCCCCAAGATTACTATAGTACGAAGAAATTGTTAAGAAACTTGGGTTTACCTACTGAGAATATTGATGTGTGTAAAAATGGCTACATGTTGTAAAAAAAGGACAACATTGATCTGGACTACTGCAAGTTTTGCGGAGAAGCTAGGTACAAGTCAACCAGGGAGCAAAATCCTAATCACAAAAAGACATCGTATACCATTCTTATGTACCTGTTGGTTACCCCTTGCCTGCAAAGGTTGTACGCTTCACAAGCGACTGCCGAGCAAATAACATGGCATGCCAACAATCAAACGAAAAAGGAAACCATGTGCCATCCGTCCGATTCAAATGCATTGAGGCATTTTGACCGGACATATCCTCATTTTGCAGTAGAGCTCCGTAATATAGACTAGGTTTGTGCACGGATGGGCTTGCAACGCACGGACAGTACGGTCATACGTACTCATGTTGGCCCGTTATACTTACACCGTACAATCTCCCATTGGGAATGTGCATG
>NW_011630054.1:0-1376 GCF_000512975.1 Sesamum indicum
GACTGAAGAAGACAACGGTGGTGGCAACTGAGGACGAGGGAAGGGGGGCTGCCTTGGGTGAAGGGAGAAAGGTACAAGGTTATTTTTTTCTTATCTTTTTCCTTTTACATTTTAAATGTAATTTGAATTATAATTCTTATTTTCTTTTGTAATTTTCAATTATTTTATATTAAATATTAAGTATTTCATAATTTTTGGCTATCTTTATTAATATATATATATATATTTACATATAAATAAAAGAGATAGAATCTTGATCATTGATTTTAACTAGTTAAGAGCCAACGGTCCATAATAAAGGGTAAGAAATATAATTATCTAATTAAAAAATAAAGTACCTAAAAATGGAATTGTGTACTACAAATCCTACCCCACAGGGGTATTTTCCATATTTAATTTTTTCATAGGTGGGATTTTTGCTAATTTATTTATTATAAGGAGATATTTTTTTATCTTTTTTAAAAATATAATAAGGTAAATTGCTTTTTACCCAAATATAATATATAAAATTTGAAATAAAAAATTCAATTTGAGGAAAAAATACAAAAATAACAGCAGAATACCTTTGTATTTTGCCAGTATTATAGAGGCATAAGGACCATTGAAGTGGCAACAATAATATTGTTATTGTGTACAGTTTTGATGAATATACTAATTGAAGGGGTGACAGGTATTTGTGAATTTGTTTATGTTTGGCTAGACATGTGCTTGCATGAAACACAGAAAATTATCGTTGTGCTTGTTTTCATTTTCATGGAGATAGTCCGAAACATAATAAATATTTTGATAGATTTGACCCAGCTTAACTTGGTGTGTTTTAGTTGATATTGGGCCTTTATCCTTTCTTTTGTACTTATTGTCTAAAACAAACCTTACCCCTAAATCCGAGTCAGATATCACTCCATCCCGTTTCTATGTGGTCCACCTAACAAAACCCCTCCGGCAAGCGCACGGCTCCGCCAGTCACCTGATGTTGTCTAGATAGATGTCGCCCATGAGACATGTTTGGTTTGTATAGTCACGGCGCCACATCCAGTGGTTTCAAATTCCACAACTCGCAGCCGCTGTCCGCGATGCCCAAGAATGCGTTGCAATCCGTGAAAGTGGCACTCCCCTTGATCCGGATTGCAGGTCATCGGCTACCTCGTGTCCTCCAAAAAGTTTGGTACCTGAGAAAAGAGAGCAGATCATTAGTCTTGTTGGAACATCCTCAGCTAAAACCCTCTGACTCTTAAGTCAGTAAAGGAATTCAAGATAGAATAAGCGAGCTAAATTCAATCTCAAGCAAACTAGTATGGTATTCAGTGTAATTAATATCTTACCATAAATGAACTGTATATGGGGTATTTATATAATATCTGAATGGATCCACTTGC
>NW_011630055.1:0-1376 GCF_000512975.1 Sesamum indicum
TGGTCATAGGGATCTCACATTATATCTTGTAATTGAAAAACTTTCACCGAACTAATGTTAATTCAACTGTCATGGACTACACACATGGTTGCTAGTCGATGATCAAGATGCCTAAAGAGTCGGGCTCAAGAGGGACCCAACCTAGGTTTGATTGACCCAATAAAGAAAAGTGCATTGGTCTAATCCAAGCCAATCCTAGGTTGATCCCAACTATCAATACTTGGGATAGGCCCAACCCAATGACCTACAACCTCCTTATTAGAATAAATGACCAAAAAACCAATTAGATTTGTCGAGAGGTATTTTATTCTGATAATTAATAGATGCCATGTTATATTATTTTGAAGTGAATAAAATGAGTATTCTCTTATTTTTCATCTACTTTGTTATGCTCATTTTGTATATTTGCATTTACTTGAACATCACAACAAAGCCTACATACCAATTAACAATCGTCCAGTTCGGCTGCGCATTGGATGGCAGTCATGAAACCAACTGCCAAAAGGTTGGGTTTGAAATGTTTCAAGTCGAGGACCTCGAGAATGGGCATCAAGAGTCCTATGGAATCTTGCACTAAGAGTAGCATTCAATTGGTGAGTATCGTTTTTCATCATTGACAGACGCGGGGCGTCTATGTGATCCTGGTAGGTTGATTGATTAGGTGTTATATAAACTGAACTGACTAGCGGGATCGTCATATGGAAGCCTGCGAGGCTTGATCGGTATGACTTGAATTCCCTACTTCGGTAGTACGAGAGTAGTCCTCAGACTTGAGGCATCATTATAGTCACATGCATATGATGACTGTGTCTTGGATCTATGAGAGAGGGGATTGTGTCACAGACATGATCATAATAAGCCTTACCTAGTACAGTCAGATTATGTAGCGAGGATGGTGAGTTCCAAGAAGAGGATCCGTACCCTATCACACACTATGAACCTTTGGCTATAGTCATTGATCGAATATGAAAAAGAGGTTCCTATGTTGAGAAACTTGGCGTAACATGATCTCAAGTATTAAGCATAGACGCCTAGTCTTTAAGTATTAAGCATAGACGCCTAGTCCCGGATGGAAATCGAAATCTAATTGCGTACCGTAGACTAAGGCCGGAAGACTTAGATAGGAGGACCGTACCCGTATGGACTCGAGTGCCTAAATATTCACACAAAAATTCACCTAGTCTCTAGTGCCATGGACCGTTACGAGATGGCAACACATAATGACCGGCTTTCTTAAATAAGGGTTAATCAATAATTATTAATTAAATTATATTTAATTAATAAAACTATTAAACAGTATTGAATTAGAAAAGACCGAAGAATAAATTCATGACATTAATTTGTATTAGGCATGTCCTTATTATTTAAAAAGTTGG
>NW_011630056.1:0-1375 GCF_000512975.1 Sesamum indicum
CATAGAATATAACTTTTATTCAATAATTCAATGCTGCAAACATGTTAAAAAATTGTCAATCTAATTAGTTTTCTGATCATCTATTATAATAAATTGCATACTTTTATGGTATACATGTAAAACATAATATGAAAGTATGATTTATAATATATAACATTTCTATATAGAAAATCAAATAATGATATAATATAATATGCATATAAACAATTTCTGTTAAAATCCTATCATCATTTAATTTTGTACATGATCATAAATCTAATTAAAGGGTGGTTTTATACAAGTCATTTATATATAATGAATGGAATAATGATAACAAATATAATTATATAATACAATATGTTAATTTTTCGACACTCGTACCTTGTCTCATTCTTTTATTTATGTTAATTTTTGGTTCATTCGTAGAGAGCATAACACTTTATCTCATAAATTTGCTAGGTCGGCTGGCTATTTCAGCAATGATGTCTCCCTCTCCAGCACTGACATTGTTTTCTTTTCAGCTCGGTTCGGCTTGATGAGTGATAAATTACAAAGACCAAAATACTCCTTATTAAAGGTAAAAAGGATATTCATACTGTAAAACCGTCTCAAGCCAAAATTACAGGGAAGATGGAAATCCTTGTGCGTGATCTACGGCCAGGATCGCAGATTTTCGCCTGCCACGCAATCCAAACATTTGGTCAGCGACGAACCATCTGATTGGAGGACTGAAGTCCATGAGTATGACACGTGGCAGCTTCTCATAATCGACTCTAGTCCCATAAATACACCGTGTCTAACCGGTTAAAGGTAACTTCATTTTTTATCAAGATACCTAGCTTATTTTAATCCGCATTCATATATCTCGACCAAGAACTAACTTGAGCGTCGGAGTGTCTTCGTTGAGGACGAACCCGACTAGCTTGACGTGTTTTCTGATCCTCAAGAATTATCAAGGTTCCGAAACGACGACGTGGCACGATCGAAATCGCAGATCAAGGTCACAATATTCGAGCCCGGCTGATTTCGGTTGAACGATTTCTTGATTTCCCCTCAATCAAAAATAAAACTATGGTATTAGGAAATATAAGACCCGCCATGCATTTGAACTCCAAGTATAAATTATCTTGATAATACACTCGAAATTGTATTTATTTTTTTCTTGTAAATAGTTCAACAATTATTTAGGAAGTGCGCTGGAATTTTTCCTAACAAAACGTTGCTATTTCTTACTACAATAAATGGCAGACTTAATTTTGTTTTAAATAAAGTTGTATTTTTACAACAACATTTTTATATTGTATAAGTTCTCTTTATAATTTTTCATCTCTCTTCATCTTATTCTTATAGAGTGTCTTTAACATTTAATGATCTAAAACTAAATTTAAAAACAAAA
>NW_011630057.1:0-1374 GCF_000512975.1 Sesamum indicum
GGATATAGTGAGAGAAAATGAATGGAGGATTGATAAATCTGATAAATGACTTGGGTGGTTATGATATGCTAGCCAATTCTTGAATTGGTTGCTAGCGACTACAACAAAATGTTATAGTTTTGAACCCTAACTTTGGTGTGTTTAGCCATTTTGATTTCCTTACTGCTAATAGCGGTCTCTATAATTTTCACCCTTGAATCACATAGTAGTTTCTGTAGCATCACCTTGATTTTAGCGTACTCGCATGGAAAAGAGATAATGGTCTTTTTGCTAGGAACAATTAATCAGTTATATATGTTGTAGCTGATGTTTGACTCATGGTCTTGCTTACATTTGGCTTACTGTTTATCAGGTAAACAACTAATCATTCACCTGCCCAAGTTTCTGTTATTTTTCTGCGTTCAGGTACTTATTGGCAGTTTCATACATATTTTAGTGGTAACAGTTTCCTAGTGATGTGGTTTTGGTATTGCGGAAACAAGGATATTTGACTTATAAGTTGTTGAATATGCGGTGTTGCTTGATAAATGGCACAACTGTTCCTATGGCTCTTCTTTAGAAAGTGAATGATTCCTTTACTGGAAGAAGACACTAACTTTAACTTTTTGGAAGAGAGATAAGTTTCATTAAATAACTATAATCTATTACAAGTTTTTTATGCTAAATTTGTTAAAGGTTGAGACATCTTGTGTGATTTACGTTTCTTGTTGCTTGGGCTTTTGTTGAAATAGTTTAATAAATAAAAAGCTAATCCTGTGTGTGTGTGTGGTGTGTGTGGGTGTGTGTGTGCGTGTGTGTGCGTGTAGGGTGTGTGGGGTGTGTGTCTGTGTGGTGTGTGGGTATATTTGTGTGGGGTGTTTGTTTGTGTGTGTGTGTGTAGGGTGTGTATGTGTACGCGTGTGGCGTGTGTGGGTGTGTGTATGCGTGTGGGTGTGTGTGTGTGTGTGTGTGTTTGTGTGTGTGGGGTGTGTGTTTGTGTGTGTGTGGGTGTGTGTGTGTGCGTGTGGGGTGTGTGTATGTGTGTTTGTGTATGTGTATATGTGTGTGTGGTGTGTGGGTGTGTGTGTGCGTGTGGCGTATGTGTATGTGTTGGTGTGTGTGTGTGTGTGGTATGTGTATGTGCGTGTGTGTGTGGGTGTGTGGGGTGGAGTGTGTGTTTGTGTGTCTCTGTGTGGGTGGGGTGTGTGTGTGTTGGGTGTGTATGGGTGTGCGTGTGGCGTGTGTGTGTATGTGTTGATGTGTGTGTGTGAGGTGTGTGTATCTGCGTGTGTGGGTGTGTGGGTGTGTGTGTGTGGGGTGTGTGTCTGTGTGGTGTGTGGGTGTGTGTGTGTGTGTTTATGTATGTGTATGTGTCTGTGTGGTGTGTGGGTGTGT
>NW_011630058.1:0-1372 GCF_000512975.1 Sesamum indicum
CTCCGCCGAAAAAGAGACTCGAATCTACCACGACCACCATCCGCGGTCCATTTGCGTTCTCTTCCCTGCCCGGGAAGGTGGATCAAAGAAAGGTAGCTTGCTTCTCTCCTGGACTGATGGCGTTTTATGTAGTGGTCGGCCTTCCTACCAGAATGCCTTCTTGGTCGAAGAGCCATTTTACTAGTAAGGGTGCAGGAAGCAAAAAAACTTGCGCGAAGGACGTTTTCTTCTCTGCCTTCTCCTCTCCAAAGGCCAAGGGAGAGACTGCATCCCTTTCCTTCGGTAGCTCTTTTGGTTTCCCAAGGATAGCGGTAGCTGGGGCAAAGCCCGCTTTCTTCGTTTTTCGAATGAGAGAGAAAGTCAGAGGAAAAAACACGTTCTCTCTGTGCGAGATCCGAAAGTGGAGAACGCATAGCATTCTCTGGGCACATAGGATCAAACGTAAAGCAGCGCTCTCTTGGCAGAGTTTTAGGCGGCAAGAGATTTTAGGGCTTGTTGGAGCTTCTGAGCATAACGAATCGAAGCCGAAGACGGATCAAGGCTTTTATACCAAGGCGATAGACGAAGGACCGAAGAATGGAACGTGCAAAGTCGATCGTGCACCTGTCACTTATATAATAGCCAGTCATCAATTGGAAGCGGGCAAGATGGTGATGAATTGGTCTAAACCTTCGACTAGCGACTTATTGCGACCTGCCCAGAATGCCAATACATACTAAACCCTTGTTCACACAGCGAAAAAAGGCCGAGTAGAAGAATAATAAAATAAAATTTTGTAGTAATCTTATTATTCTACTTAGTGTATTTAATAACCTATCTTTATATCCAGGTGTTATACAAGGGTTTTGTAGTTCCTTATTTATTTGCGTTCTTTTTTTGGCCCATTCTCTATGGGAATCCCCAATCCGCCTTGGGGGAAACCTCTCCGAGCGAAACGAAAGACCCTTGCGGGGAACACTCGAGAGAGGAAGGAGGATCATCCACATCCTGCTCAGCGGACGCTATTCAGCAGCAGCTGAAGGTGAAGGACCGACTCTTTAAAGAAAACTTATCTATTAAAAAAGAAATAAGTTCCTTAGCGGAGGAGGAATTCCAAAGAGAAAAAATAGCATATCCAATCCTGCGGGACCTATATTCCCGAACAGAAGTGATAGAGAAAATCTGTTCGGAAGAGTTCATCACTAACGATGAGGCACGGAGAGGAATCTCTCCCGAAGAGGGAGAAGAGGGGACTCCGTCCTCTTCTCAACTTCTCCGTCCCCATGAAGAAGAGTTCTGGAAGCCTTGTTTCCGACTTATCCCCGTCGGACGAGATTTAAAACTAGCAATTCAGGATTGAAGGTTTTGACCTTTCCGAGAAAAATCCCTTGTT
>NW_011630059.1:0-1371 GCF_000512975.1 Sesamum indicum
CCTGCCATTAGAGTCAACAATGGTGAAGTTGTTTACGACCAAATTACTACACCAAAGAGAGATATTGATGTCAGTGTGAGGTAGAGCACTTTCAAAGACGAGACAAGCATTAGAAAGGACGACTTTGAATGTAACAAACTTGGGTTCGTTCAATCATACAGTTGTAAGTTCTGCTCGCCAACCCAAGACGGAAAGCTCCCAGAAAGTTCATTGTATGATAAATCTCTGCAAGCAAAGTGTAGGATGTGAGTTCTGTATCTTTCTTTGTACAACATTCATTCTTGACCACTTAAAGTTGATCTTGTTTTCACCAAACAAGCAAGTTTCCATATAGCACGAATACTCACATATTTCTCAGAGTTGGACTCTTCTGTGACGGTAGTGCTCCAGTTAACCGGTTATTACCAAGAAACCTGAAGAATAAAGAAGGCAAACTTAGTAGCTTTCTTATATTATCACAGTCTTTTTGTTTGGTTGGGGGAGGCGTCTCCGAGACTGATCTCTTAATTGTATGTAAAGAGTTGAAACTAATTACAAGCTAGTGAGAACCCTGTGATTGAAAAGTGAATTTGGAATTGTTCCCATCAAATTGTTGAAGCTCAAATCCCTAAAACATAGAATCATCACGTTTGTCAGAAATTAATACGTAACTGCGATTTTAAGTGTATAATCAACTTTAAAAGATTTCAAATCACGGTAATGACTCTCATGCTATGGTCTCAACATGCTTTTTGGGATCACAATGTGAAAAGGATACTTACAGTAGAGTCAAATTGGGAAGTTCACCAAAAACTGAAGGCACGGAACCAGTAATATTACTGTTCCGGAGAACTCTGGCAAAGAACTCTCAGCCATTAGTTTAGTAGCTAATGATCAAAAGTCATCAGTTTATTTTACAAAACTGGAAAGTATGGTTTATATCCTTACAAGGTAGCCAGAGAAGTCATATTTCTAAGGAACTCAATCGAAGAGTTGCCATTTGATAGTTCACTTATCCTCCTAAGTATCAGAGTCGAACAAAGAAGAATTAGCTTCTGCAGAGAGCAACGGAAGTACAAAAAGCTAACAAGATGATAATACTTATAAGTCATTTAGAGACGTTAGACCAGAAAACGATGGTGGTATTGGACCTTCAAATAAATTTCCTTGAAACCTCCTGTTGATGTAGTGAAAAAGTGTATCGAAGGCTATAAAATGATAGATAAAACAATCAATGAAACTAACATATAGAAACGGGAAAGAGAAATGGACATCGTCTCACAGTTTATTGAGGTTCGACCAATTTCCAATGAAGTCAGGTATCCGGCCCGTGAGTTCAACGTCCAATGCCCACCTAAAATCCCAACAATGATTTCCAAAGGACACGATCAT
>NW_011630060.1:0-1369 GCF_000512975.1 Sesamum indicum
ATTTTTCTTTATTTATATTTTATGTATTCTTATATAAAATATATTTGTACATATACAAAATATATGCATAACTTCATTTATTCTTACATGTACGACATATATGTAATATTTTTATAAATTAAAATAATAATATCAATAGTTTATAAGTATTTAGATTTAATGTTTATACAAGTACCACATATCTAAAATTTTTAATATTTTAATGCCTATGACATGCACATACAAACTAACAAAAAAGTATACACCTTTTAATAATATTATAGTCACATATTTATAATGTTATGATTGCATTATTGTTCAAAAAGGTATCCATTTTAATATTTTAAAAATATTAACCAGGTCCAGGGGAACAACATGGCGGGTTCGAGTCTGGATGGATCCAGGTTCAAGTCCGCGTCCAAGATTTTCTTATAGGAGCGAGTCCTGAGTTTTATCATTCCCGCCCCAGACACACCCCATTGTAATCCCTAGCAATTCTTTTTGCATCTACTATTTTGTTTTTCAAATACACTCCGCGTGGAATGTATTTCTAAAATGGAATAGAAGATGAACGAATAGAAAATTCGACCAATTACTTGCAGTGTATGACTTCTCTAAGAGTGTCAACGGCCAGTTGGATGATGATTTTGGTTTTGGCGCTTTACCCCTATCAAAAAATGCTGGAAGTACTCTAGTGCATTAAATTCTCTTGCTCTCTTTTCCTATCAATTATCTTTAATTTTGGGAGATAAGAACATAGTACAAGTAAGGGGAATTAGTATTTTTCGTTCAATATCATAGGCCCTTTCACTTTTGGTCTAATTTTTAAAAAGTAGCATTTTTGGTGAAATGACACATTTGCAATAGATAATTAATGAAAAACCATGTGGCCATTAAGTGCATGGGATCAAGAGTGCTACTTTTTTAAAGTTATGGAACCAAAGTAAAAATCACCTAACCAAGGGACTAAAAGTGTAAGGTACTAATGGCCATGTGTTTCTGTCAAAATATCTTGGAGAATGAGGCATAAAACAAAAATTGCTTTAATTTATTTTATTTTTTTAAGAAGTTAGGAGACAAAAAATGAGAATCTCATAACAAAGATTATCGATCCAAGCGGTAGTATCATGTCCTTTAGCTATTGTTCTTGAGAAATAATCCGCTTTGGCCCATTGCTCGAAAGAAGTTCTTACGGGATCCTAATTCACAAAAATTTTTACTTCTGGTTTCGGCGGACGAATAATTATTGAGTCCTCCTCTTTTCGGACAACACATACAAAGAGACCGGCCAACAATCAAATAATTAGTAAACCTTTGAAAGATATTTCTATAATTAATTTCTTTCTCTTCTATTTTTCTATCTCCCATTTATCTATTTTCTTTAGTTCTT
>NW_011630061.1:0-1364 GCF_000512975.1 Sesamum indicum
TAAAAAAATAAGTGAGATACTTTCCTCATGCAAATGGTGTGCACAAACCACCACATATATATATATATATATATATAAATTTTGTTATTTGTATCATAATTTTATAATTGTTGAACTAATACAACACAAAGCAATGATTCATATTATATTTATCATAATCTATGATTCGTATAAAGTATTATTTAAATGTATTTGTTGATATATTGTCTTTACAAAGCAACGCTTTTCAAATTTAACTTTACATATATAACTTATATACAAAAATTGTAAAATATATTTTATAAATATATGTCTAATAATAATATTATATACATATATTTGTAATATATGTATAGAACCTCCCCCGCCGATGCTGCCCCGCCTAGTCGCTCTCTCCCTTCCCTGTTGGAGAAGCCATAGTCGCCGCCCCCTTCCGGATCATCACCAGGACGCGCCCCTCCCCCACCGGCGCGCCTCCCCTTCCCTCTCTCCTTCTAAATCGCCGACCACCACTTCCTCTGCATCTCAAATCGACGGCAGGTTCAAATACTTTGTGGTTTTTTTTATTAATATTTATGTGTATATATTGTATGCTTATGTATAATTTTTAGTTTATTATTGTAAAAAAATTATCTCTTATATTTTATAATTTTAAATATGTGGAAGAAATGAGGGATATGTAGGATTTCTGTATTATCAAGTCGAAATAAGAGTTTGACTTTTTCTCTTTAATTTTGGCACTTCTAACCTATTTGGTCTTAATTTTGATACATTTAGTTTAGGGATTCACACATTTGACTGTGGGTCTCGAATATTTAGTTTTGAGTTGACAAATTTTATGTTGAGTTGTAAATATAGTCCTACAAAATAATTTTCTGCCAAAATGTGTTTGCGAGAAGGGATATGACAATGATGTGTCTGACACACTTGCACGTGGCAATGCAGTGTTAATGCACGTGTCAATAACATATTTTTTTCCGCCAATACATGTTGGTTGGAAAAATTGATGAAGGACGAAAGTTGACAACCCAAGATCAAATTTGTCAACTTAGAATCAAACATGCGAGATTCAGGACCAAACGTGTAATGTCATGAATCAAATGTGTCAAAATTAAAGTCAAATATGTGAGAATATAAAAATTATGTAAATTAATTTATAATTACTAAAAATGTAGGACTGAATATGCCATATCTCCATAATTGTAGGATTATAATTTTTCCTTTTTCTTTTAGTATGTGTCTGAGCGTGTGTTCAATGGTAAAAGTCTAAAAGACGCCATTTATTCAGTGCGACAAAGAAAGATGAATAAATGGCAAAGCGCCCACCGTGGGGCTCGAACCCACGACCACAAGGTTAAGAGCCTTGCGCTCTACCGACTGAGCTA
>NW_011630062.1:0-1360 GCF_000512975.1 Sesamum indicum
TATAATTATGTTAAAGTTATAAATTTATATTATGAAACCAGCTTGGGTCACCATCTTTTTTCTTATAACATATTTTTGAATTTTTTATAGAAGTCCCACAACCTAACTCCCCGACTTATCAGAGGTGCCTCCCCCAACATAGATGTGGTCGGTTCGCAAGTTGGGGAAGGATATGCTGCTGGTCCCAGTCGGACCAAAAAGCGCAAGAAGAGGAAGCATGGAAGATCGCGTTTTCCCCGGCGATCTGAAGAAGAGGAAGCAGCTGATCGTGCCTTAGAAGATCAAAACCTGAGTTATCTTAAGGAGATCGAAGAGTGGGAGCGAACAACCCAAGGCGAACTTCGCACTGAAAGTCAGATTTTTGCCGAGTTGACTGGGGAGAAACTCGTCCCAAACTGGAGGATCTCCTACCTGAGCACTGTGCTCAATACTGAGGCAGGTCAAGATTCTTTTGAACTCTACCAAGCCAACTGCCTCCCTCGCGACCAGGCAGCACTTCTCAAGACCCCCCTACCCAAGGTTGGAACAATTTGGAGCTCACTCCCTTATGCCATTAATAGTTTCTTATACATTTCTCCCATGTAACCTTCTCGAACAGACTGCAACCTTTTTAAGGGCTATGTCCATCAAATGCACAGCCCTTCGCAAACATCAGAAGGATAGCAGCAAGAAAGTGACTTTCGCATTAAACGAGCACCCAATTGAACGAGCTGCGAGCTAAGGAAAGGAGCTGGGACAAAGAGCGCATTAACTAGGAAGAGGAGCGTGCAGTCTTTGAAGCTAAACTCAAGGCAATGGAAGAGTCGAGGGCTGTTGAGGTCGCACGGGCGCGAGAGGATGGCCAGAAGATTGAAGTAGGATGTGAGGAGTTCTTGAACTCCCAAGAGTACGCCAATGACTTCCTTAAAACCCCCATATTCCAGGTCGGGTGGGCACCGGATTCAATAAGTGTAAAGCTAAAGCCAGCAACATAGGTGCGTTTGTAGAGGGGTTCGATCAAAGTCGCCTCAACCCTTATCTGGATGAGAACTTCCAGCCTTATGCCCCTGAGTCGCCCTTGGAGATCGAAGGGAGCGAGTTCGCTAGCCTGCTTGACGAGGTGGAGGCTAAGGATGACTGAGCCAGATCTGCGATCCTGCACATACATTTGTAATGGGATCGTATCCCCTTTTGATCGAACAATTAACTTGTCAGCTGCTATATTTCTTTAATCTTGCAAGTTTAATACATAGCTTTTTAAGATCGAATTCTATACTTTCAAACCTTTTCCACGATCCCCACAGGGTCGATCGATCATAAATTTATGCTGCTAATTCCTTATAGGATTGATTTGAAATCTCCTTGTATTCCAATTCCTTCC
>NW_011630063.1:0-1360 GCF_000512975.1 Sesamum indicum
CGGGTGAGCGCGTGCGGGCATGGGTGCGCGCTCGGTCTGTAGTGGCCACCTGTTGTTCCAATGGCCCAGTCATTTTTTCTCAAAAAATTAAATTTTCCTGATTTCTACAATCTTTCAGAAATTATTAATTTGGCTAATTTTAATTTTAGTTAAATTGAATTTTTATAAAATTAAATTGTGCCTTTGATTAGTTTGAAAGTGGTTTCCAAAAAAAAAAAATTGTACATCGGATGTATGGATGATATTTATTTTAAATTTGCATTATTAGTATGTTATTTTCTAAATTTAATTATGTTCTTGGTATTTTATATTTGATATCTATTTTTAAGTTCATGGACTGTATTTATTTGTTTAACATGATTATATTTAATTTAAATGTGTTAATTATTATTTATTGGATAAACAATGGGGATGATCACAAAGCCTATTGGCCGAATGCATGATTTACTTTTATGTAGGGTGAGGCATGCGTGCCTGTTTGTTTTAATTTCTTCTTTCGTTTTTAGTTTTGAAATAATAAGGCTTGCTATCTCCCTCTTTTTGTACTCCCCCAACTTTTGATTGGGGTTTTCAATTTCAGTTATAATGAGTGTAGTTAGGATTGTGAGGTTTCATTTATTTTGAATAAATGTAAGTTTCCAAGAAGATGAAGGCTTAGGCTTGTTGGATGGAACTCACGATCGAAGAAGAATAAAAATGAAGGCTCTTTAGAATGATAATCGATTACTATTTTGTAATAGTTATGCCACACCCTCGATTGACCATAGACTCACATGGGGCACAATGGGTCCCTTAGGATTGGGCTTATGATCATCCAACGGTGTATGTTTTAATGTTTGAAGTATGCTTTGGTTGGAATGCATCTGTAATACTCAATTACTAAAACTGATACATGCAAAAATCTTATAATGATGAGGTCTCAGAACAACAAACTTAACTCTCACTTGGATGCTCCAAGTTAAAATTAGGCCCATAATGGATTAAAAATCAAATGATTTGATTAAATCCATGCCTTCCATCCACAAGAATGTGGTGTGAATGCTACTTCCACCCATTCGTGGTCTCACGAGTCGTGGCATGTTTGGAATGAAAGAAAGATACACTATGTTGTGAACGAATGGAATATACTCCTTTTTCCCTGTCTCACAAGTAGTGGGGGGCTGCAGTTGGGAGATTCGTTTGGTGGATGGGTCAGACCTAACGCTGAGTACTGTGATTCGCTTAGATTCCTCAGGATTACATGAAGAAGTAAGGCAAAATAACTTGGTGATCTCATTGGATGAGCATGGTATAGGATTACATGAAGAAGTGAGGTAAAGCCTTTTTCCGTGTGAATCGTAAAAGCGGGGCATGAAGATTT
>NW_011630064.1:0-1355 GCF_000512975.1 Sesamum indicum
GACGCATCTCGAATCAAGGCTAGCAAAGCCTCCTGTGTTAGCTGAATCATCGGCTCTTGGGGGGGGACCTCCGGGGGGAGTACTCCGGTTGGGGGTACAGCCGGAGATTTCTGATGGGAGGAGGGGACTCCCCTATTGAAAGGTGTCTGCTAGTGCGTTAGGGGGGTTACCTCCTGAGGAATTGACTGTTCACCAGGGGGGTTCTGTTCCATTCCGTTTGCCTGGGCTTCTTGGATGGCGTCAAGATCGTGCACGTCACGAGCTCGGGACCTGGTCTGCATGCTCAACGTCGAGGTAAATGTTCCCACAAACGACGCCAATGATGTGGTCGAGGTTTTTTTGCTAGGGAATAAATCGGGATTTTACCACGACGGAATTTTACGCCAGGTGAAATATAATTTCCGAAAAAATGTGTAATTCTCAAGAATGAGGGGTCTTGTCAATGAATAGTGACCTGGATTAAAAAATTAGTATTTTGGTATTTATAATGGTATGGGAAATTATATGGTGTGGTGGGTTGCATTTGCTTATGGTGTGTCTGCTACATATCGAATTACTTTTTTACCCTTGCAATTTAATATATTTTTTTATTAATGTACATCAACTTTTGAATTCAATTATATGTAATATACAGAACTATACACATATCATATATAACCAACACCTAAGCCACAAAATTTGCACTCTTTTTCTCTCCAAAGATGTTCTCCTTTTTGTTCTACATTGAATTGGATTCAAGTTAGATAATAAAAATATTCCAAAAACACTTAACAATAGTATTAGTTTCGAGTTGTTTCTCTTCTTGTTATTTGTTCTATTTAACAATAGAAAAAGAACTATATCTCTTCCTTAGTGTAGTCTAAAAAATTAGAGGGGTTCTAATTTGTAACTTAAAGTGTACGGAATGGGAGAACGTAAATGGAACAATGCACGTTGCTGCTCAACTATAGAATACATCAGCCAGCAACGTGCTTAACGGAATTTTATTTATTTTGTAGGAGACGTTCAAAAAGATGCTGGAGGATCATTAGCCATAGCCCATGGGCAATGACCTCGATAGCCCGCCGAACCCGAGGCTTCAATGGCGATGACGGAGCAACAGATGTGGCTAGCTACAATCGGGGACAAGAACAAGGGCCGAGTATTCGGCCTTGGTTCTGAGGCCCATGTCTCTAGCCGCACATTCACATCGCCATCGCCACCGCCAAACCTAGTCATGGAGGAATGCATTGGCCATCTGAGAGACGATAATGACCGAGATGATGGACATGATGCCACTGAAGTACGGCCTTCGACGAGTCCCCCAATCGAGAATCAAGACGCCGCTGACGATGACCATTTAGATTAGGTTTTCC
>NW_011630065.1:0-1352 GCF_000512975.1 Sesamum indicum
GATATTGATATTGATATTTATGAGGATCACCTGGGCCTTAACCTGGATAGTGAACGTGTAGTGGAGTTACAAGCGGAGATCGGCGAGAAATTCAAGGAAGCGGTTAAAAGCGCTGGGGATGAAAGGCTTTTTTCGAAGCCTGAAGATTATACCGCGGCCATTGAGCAATTACATGGTGAAAGCGAAAGCATAGAATTTCTACAAAGTCTTTCTAATGACTTAGTTAAAAATGGAGCAAACGGGGAGACCTATAAAGAAGGCATTCAAATGTGGATCGATCTTATGATGCCCAGCCCACTTGATCAATTTTCCATTCTCCCATTGATTCCTATGAAAATAGGAGGCTTGTATTTCTCATTCACAAATGCATCTTTGTTTATGCTACTCACTCTCAGTTTGGTCCTACTTTTAGTTTATTTTGTTACTAAAAAGGGAGGAGGAAACTCAGTACCAAATGCTTGGCAATCCTTGGTAGAGCTTATTTATGATTTCGTGCCGAACCTGGTAAACGAACAAATAGGTGGTCTTTCCGGAAATGTTAAACAAAAGTTTTTCCCTTGCATCTCGGTTACTTTTACTTTTTCGTTATTTCGTAATCTCCAGGGTATGATACCTTATAGCTTCACAGTTACAAGTCATTTTCTCATTACCTTGGGTCTCTCATTTTCTCTTTTTATTGGCATTACTATAGTGGGATTTCAAAAAAATGGGCTTCATTTTTTAAGCTTCTCATTACCCGCAGGAGTCCCACTGCCGTTAGCACCTTTTTTAGTACTCCTTGAGCTAATCCCTCATTGTTTTCGCGCATTAAGCTTAGGAATACGTTTATTTGCTAATATGATGGCCGGTCATAGTTCAGTAAAGATTTTAAGTGGGTCCGCTTGGACTATGCTATGTATGAATGATCTTTTCTATTTCATAGGGGATCCTGGTCCTTTATTTATAGTTCTTGCATTAACCGGTCTGGAATTAGGTGTAGCTATATCACAAGCTCATGTTTCTACGATCTCAATCTGTATTTACTTGAATGATGCTACAAATCTCCATCAAAGTGCTTATTTATTTATAATTGAAGAAAAGCGAGGCAATGTATATTGCGACTATTGGTTGATGATAAAGTTCTTGTTGGTCCTGTTGGTGGAGTTCCTGCCCTTGGCCTTGGTTCCAGTCTTGTCTCGCATGCCAGCAAGTATTCTAGAAAGAATGACTTGGTTTCATGTAGCTACGCTATCTTCTCCTTCGGATCCTGCCTTGTGTTTGTGTTGCTAATAAATAGCAAAACCTTTTTGATCTCATTCGTATTCTGATCGAAGAAAGAGGTTCAGCTATCTTTTTGAAGGCGATAGTTCACA
>NW_011630066.1:0-1350 GCF_000512975.1 Sesamum indicum
TAGTTCTTTAATACTATCCGAATATGATCACTAATACCTAAGTTGAGAGATCCCACCGATTTCACAGCAACGACCTTGTCATCACCGAGCCTTGGATCATTTTGTCTTTACTTAGCCTTCTGCTTCTTTCCAATACCTGAAAATCATTGCAAACGCGAGCTCCATAGCCAGTATGCAATACCCAAGAAGAAGAATTATTTATCATATTTACTTCAATACAAACATACCTGGATTGGAGAGAAGTTGTGGGTATTTATCATATTCACAGCAATGAATGCAAACATCCTTTGCCCTCGACCGTTGTGAACCGCCGTTCTTCCCTTTCCCTTGGCTCTTTCCCGTAGGAGCAACAGGGGTGCTTGGAGCGCTAGTAGTGGCTGCGATAACTTTTCCTTTTCCTTCTTCCTTTTCTGGCTCCCGGCCTTCTTGCCTTTCGCCTTGGAGGTTGACGCCTCTCCTATTAGTAACGTAGGTGCAGACTTAGATGTCATTGCCTCGTATTAGACCAGCATATTAATTAACTCATGAATAGACTTTTCAAGTCCATTCATATTTATGATAAACGGGTCATAGGAGGGAGGAAGTGATTGGAGGATCACATCGATGTACGTCTCATTATCAAGCCCAGCTTTGAGGTCTTCTGCACAAGCGATAGCATCTTGATCGCATGACTTTGCATAGAAGATCCTTCAGTCATCTTTGTCCTAAAAAATATTTTTGTACCAGTATATCTAATATTCCTATCAGGAATCGTACAAACTTCGATCATGTGAAGTATTATTGAGGGAACATTTTCCAGCCTATCATATTACTTTTGGATGTTATTGGTCATTGAAGCTAATATGATACTGCGACCTTGTTGTTGTCCTCATGCTACTTCTCGAACGTCACACGTTCTTCGGGTGAAAACCCTTCTGGTAAAGTCGCCGGGAGCGGTTTGTCCAAGACATAGCCTGGTTCTTGAAACCTCTGATATTCGTTAGATTTTGCAGTTAGTTGTTGTAGTTCGTGCCATTGAATCTATTAATCTCCATTATTAGGGTTAAGGGGTTCTTAGACATGTACTACAATATAGAATTAAATAGATTTCAATATATGATAGTTATATTATTGATAAGTTCAAGACATGGTCTTTTAATCTTTAACTCTCTCACCATTTATATGAAAGCCCACCACTCTCAAGTGGGGTTTTGGAAAGTCATTTCCTAGTGTGCTTGGGATCCACGAGAATAGTTTACCATGCCTGCTTTTAGGATTCACATGGAAAACGTTCCGTGGGAGGCAATCGATGCTATTCTCATTCTATGAGATTCCCAAGATATTTTGCCTCACCTCTTCACATGATCTTGA
>NW_011630067.1:0-1347 GCF_000512975.1 Sesamum indicum
TTTTTTTTTTTTTCAATACACTTGCACATTTTCTGAGAATTTTCTATTTATAAGTCTATACCCCTTCCATTAAAGTTTGGATGAAAAATATTGATGTCGGCAAAATTTTACATAAACTTTACATTTCTCTTCATTCAGCATTCCGTATAATTTATTGATAAAAACATTTTAACTATATTTTTATATTATAAGGAGGTAAATGTAATATATGTAAAGTTAATTAAAAAGATTTTCGTGTCAATATTGTTTCGAAATTAATGATATCGGATAAAAAATAGTTGTTGATTAATGAAAAACTAGTCACACGTTCAATAATTTATACAGAATCCAAAATGAGGTGTAAAATTAGGAATTTTATGGAAATCTTTTGCTAGTATTAATATTTTTCGTTCAAATCCTGATACAAGTATTACACTTGTAAATAAAAAAATTCTCAAAATAAGTGTAAGTGTAATTTAAAGTTTTATTTGGGAGAAAGTATAATTTCAATTTCTGAAAGGGCCTAACTGTAATAAGTGACTGTCCTATATCCCAAAGATACATTAGCAATCATTAGTCGTAAAAATTAATTTCCCGTGCATACATAGATAGTTCAATGTACGCATACATATATGCGGGGTGTGTGTGTGTATTTTTATGTATCTCCTTCCACACGATGTGTACAGCTCTTTCCTCATATTTCTTCTATTCATTCAAAAGAAGCAGTAATCACTTCTAGTTTCTCACAAATATATATTTCACATGGCGGCGGCGCCGCCTCTAATTTCACGGCGGCGCTTGCTGGTCGTGTGCTTTTTGGTCGCCTTTGGCCGACTGATGGACACCGCCGGAGCTCAGAATAGAACTACTACGGCCACCACCGATCCTCTTGAAGGTACGCCCAACGAATGAGGTCTTTTTTTGTGCTTTGTTTTCTGAACACCTTACACGAATGATTATGATGATTTTTTTGTAATTATTTCCGGTTTACGGAACTTTACTCTTTTGGGAGGGTTGATTAGGAAAATTAAAAACAATTACTAAATTTTCAGTTAGTTAATTCTTTTTTTCAATTTTTATTTCTATACTTGTTCATTGTATTTGTGTCAAAAGACAACCAAGTCAGCTTATTATCTGTTCAGATAAAATTAGAAACGAGTGCCCTACTGTTTTGGTGGTTGGTCTTTCCTTTCTAATCTGATCTGTATGTGTCCCAATGAGGCAAATTTGCAAAATTAGTTCAACAGTTTGGTGTAATTATATGCAGACTCTTGTAGGTTGAGAAATTACATCTAGTATCTCTATCTAACAGATAGATTCTTCATTATCAAGATTCACCTGATTTGCTAATATTAGCCAAAAAAAAAA
>NW_011630068.1:0-1342 GCF_000512975.1 Sesamum indicum
AATAGAATGAAGAATTCAGTTCTATCCTCTCTCATTCTGCAAATATCTTAACAGTGTATGGAGCATTCCATATTGAATTTTATCATGGTATTAGAGCCATCGATTTGATGGTCTCTGCATACTGAATATTTTTGCTTTGATTGAAGTCTGTTCAATTGAATATGAGGATGACGAGTTCATCATCTGAAATGCCTGAGGCACCGTTCACTATGACTGGTGCTGGAAGTGAATATACGACAATAAGAATGCTGAGCCTGGAGTCACAAGGTATGGTGATGGTTTCTGCTCCTTTTAATGGCAACAATTGGTTATCCTGGAGCCGATCTGTGCGTATAGCGCTGGAAAGTAAAGACAAGCTCAGCTTCATTGACGGCTCAGGAATTAGACCTGCAATTGGAACTCCACAGTACAAGCAATGGAGAATCACGGATTGTATGGTGCGAACTTGGATCCTAAACACTATCTCTAAGGATCTAGTGAATGCATATCTGTATGCGAATTCGTCACGAGACTTGTGGATGGAACTCGAAGCTCGATACGGTGAGTGTGATGGAACCCTACTCTACAAGTTACAACGGGAGATCAGCTCCATTTCGCAAGGAAACATGAGCGTGACTGGGTATTATACGAAACTAAAACAGCTATGGGACGAACTTATATGTCTGATGCCCCCTGCTATATGTTCCTGTAGATTGTGTGTTTGTGGATGTAACAAAACAAAAGCAGAACAGTGATGCAAGTCAGTTAATACAATTTCTTATGGGGCTAAATGATTCATATGATACCATACGTAGTCAGATCTTGGTGCTTGAACCACTACCACTTGTCAACAAGGCCTATTCCATGGTGCTAAGGGTGGAGAGGCAGAGGATGGTAAATTCAGAATATTCAGACGTCGGAGATGCATCTGCCATGAAGGCGTACGAGTACAAACATAACATTGCTCCTAAGAACATTACTAGAGGCAAGGGACCAATGGACAAACGACATCTCTTTTGTGAGCATTGCAATAGAAGTAGACATAATAAGGAGTCATGCTTCAAACTTCACGGTTTTCCGGATTGGTATAAAGAGCTGCGTGATCAGCGAAAAAAACAAAACAACAATGGGCGTGCCTATGCTGCGGCAGATGCAGCGCAATCTTCAATTGAACCTTCAAACTCCAATGGTGTTCAATTGATGTTTGAGCTACTGGATGCACTACGTATGGTTCAAAGGAATATTCCTCAAGATCCGGTAAATGTACACTTCGCACAAGTTGAAGAAATGGCAGGTATGAGTGTGGAGTATTCTAATTCGGCTGGTTGTATCTCTAGCTCTTGGATTGTAGACACAGGAGCCA
>NW_011630069.1:0-1342 GCF_000512975.1 Sesamum indicum
GATGTTACCGCTCCTGACATAGTCCCGACCATCATCATCATCAGGCAAATCAAGCCAGAATTCTCCATCATTCCATCCACCACCGGGCAAATTGGAGCCTTTAGAATCAACGGCTAAACCTGTATCCCTTCCCTGTTCGTAAAGAAGAGCTCCGTTTTTAAAGAACCAAGAAACTGATGAGGGCAAGTAAGCTTCGTCAGGATGGAAGTAAAGTGTCGGCCCATAGTGCTTAATCAGAGCATGAATCTGGTCTAGATTCGGCATCGCAAGTAGAGAAGAATCAAGGTTTTTCAAACAAGCCATATCACTTAGTTCATCTTCGGAACTCTTGTCTCGACTGCAGAAGAATGTACCAATGGGGACACCTTTACAGAGCATTCCTCGACTGCAGGGCCTCGTATTCCAAATGTAAAATTCGTCCCTCGAGGAAAATGAATTTGAATCAAATATAATCTCGTCCGCTTCACAACTTTCAGTGAGATCAGCTCGAACGCACCTTACTTCCTCAGGATCAGGTTCATCAGGCTCAGTCGTAACCACAAAGCCCATCGGTTTATAGCCTTTTGGAGGATTCGGTAGCCAAATATAACCGCATTCATCGTTACGAGAATCTTTACTCCAAACTAAACTGTAGTTAAGAGGCTTTTCAAGAGCCGGAGAGTCCAATTCTGAATCCTGGCTATGATCAGCTGAAGTGGTATCTTTTGGTACGCCTTTGGCTACAAGGATGTAGCCTCTCAATTGCTTGTTGCTCAGCTGACAGTAGTGACCAAGGCTGAAAAATCCATCTGGAATCCCAACAGGTTTATAAAAAGTCACTCCCTCAGCCTTTCCACGCGAAGGGGTGCAACTCCATATCTTATCGAACTTTGTGATTTTAACGACTTCTATTTCTCCTAGGCATATCTTTCCGGTAGCAAAACCTTTACCTGTAAAAGATAAAACTCAATTAACACTACTTACATCATATAACTTTGACGAAATTATAATTAAAATTACATAAAGTTTCGGACTATAGCCGTAAGCTTATACACTTTACAAAAATCAAGTCTTAGCCAGGTTCTGGTTGATATTAGCATAAAAGAAGAAGAAAAATCTTTGGGTTTCTGACGCTTAAGGAAGGAAGGATGAATATATGAATTTAAAACAGTAGAATTCAGAAAAATTATGTATTTTCATTCTTTAGGAAAGGATGATACAGTACAGGGGCATGAGCCATGAAGCATCGTAAAGACTTAGCTTTTAATATTTAAAAACCACTTCTAGATTGCTTGCAGATTGTATATTCTATATTCCAAGCTAGTTATCTTCCTAATATCTCTAAACGTGGACCAAATTCAAA
>NW_011630070.1:0-1341 GCF_000512975.1 Sesamum indicum
GAATCAGGATTTTGTAACTCTCCAAGTTCCCAGAGCAACCACTTGCAAACATCTCATCCCATAGCCGTTTTGCAGGTCGCACTAGATCCTCCCTGCAGCAAGCTTCGAGAAGAGAATTGTAAGACGAAACATCTGGGCTCAAACCTTTCTTCTTCATCTCTTGAAGCACCTGATACCCTTCTTTAACTCTTCCAGCCTTGCAGAGGAAGGAGACCATTATATTGTAACTCTCCAAGTTGCTGAAGTACTCTTTCGTCGACAAGAGTTGGAAAACTTCAACTAGTTCTTCTCCTTTTTCATGCTTGCAGAGATTTTCACTCAAGTTGGTTAACGTTAGCAGAGTCGGCATTCTTTCTTTCTTGAGCATGAACCTCAAAAATGAAACTGCTTGCAGACAGTCGACAGAAGACACAGATCCTATCAACACATTGAGAACATCATCCTCAATTGGAAAATTCCCGCTTACAATCACTTCACCCAAATCTTTTGCTTCACATATCAGTCTCTCTGAAACTAACTGAAGAATAAATTCCCTATAATCATTAGCCCTTGGCGCCACCCCTAACTTCCTTTTCTTCTTCAAGATCATCTCTACATCAACTATGTTTCCCATCTCACGCAATTTCTCTGCAACAATTCTGTACGCCATAAAATCAGGCTTACACTCTCTTTTTCTCAACTCTTCCAAAGCACATATTGCATCCTTCACCCGGGACTCCACACACAACCCATGAACAACCAAAAGCGCAATAATCGACCCATCAAATCCCAAACAATCAACTTTCCTAGCGTCATCCAACAAAATCAAAATCTCACCTAATCCCATATTTCTGCAAGCCCACCATATAAAAACCCCAAAACCAAGAGTACTCAACCGAACACCTTTCTTAATCATTTCATCAAACACCTTCCGGGCACTCTTAATCATCCCTTCAGATGACAACACCGCAAGAAGCAAATTACAAACTTCAGGTCCAATCTCCGGAACAACAGATACAACATCACAAAATACCGAAAATGCCACATGGGTTCTCCTACCGGCGACAAGGGAACCAATGACCGAGCGATAAACGGAGGGACTAAGGATAATCTTTTGCACCCTTACTTGTTTTAACAGCTTATCAATGGAGTTGAATTGGCGGGAAACGGAGAGGGACTTGATAACGGATTGATAAGTGGCGGAAGTATGGGAGAACCCCGGTTGTTGAGACGCCCAGTTGAAGAACCCAAAAGCGAGGGAGTGATGATTGAGGAGGAACGGGTCGATAACTCGGGCAACAAGGACCGGACTCAGTGAGTCCCGGCAGCCGAGTTGGTGGAGGGTTTGCTCTAGCGACGGTG
>NW_011630071.1:0-1340 GCF_000512975.1 Sesamum indicum
AATTCTAACGTGATGGAAATGGGGAACAAGGGGTGAGGGGTTGTGGTTGGGATAGGGTGGGGTACTTAGTTTTTATATATATATATATAATAATAATATATTTTTTAATTTTAAATTATTTATATATATTATAAGTTAAATAACTTGTTGAATTTAGATCTTTCATTTTTTAAAAATCTAACAGTTGAGATTAACTGATTAGATCTAACGATCAATATTTGATCAAAGAAAATTCAACGGTCATTAAAATAAGAAATAATATATATTAAGGATATAACGATTATTTTCTAAAAAATTAAAACTTTTAGTTAGATTTAACGGTAAGGGGCGATTGAGCTACATTTAATAAACGCAGTGGGGTTTTTAACCCATATTTAAAATAGAAAAGGGTTTTTAGCCGACTTTTTAAAAGACATGGGGGTTTTATATATTGTCCCTTTTTATTGGTGCTAACGAGTGTCAGATCTGTTAAAACATCCAAGTGAGTGGGTATCATGAATTTGCCCAACTCGTATAATTTCAACTCGTGTAGTTTTATGTCATACAATTTTAGCTCTTATAGTTTCACAGCTTTAACTTTCAGAGTTTGAACAAATTTTAGTTTGTGTAAAATATTTATTAAGAATTATTATTTTTATTAATTATCTTACGATCTATTTAATACTTCTTTCCTTATGAGAATTTTTTTATTAATTATTTTGGAACTACCAATGTGTTTAATCAGCTTTCAATATTTAAATGTATGGAGTGACTTAATAAGCCATATTCATTGGAAAATATATAAAGGAAAAGACAAGAAAAATAGCATTCTGTAATAAACAGTATGACATGGATTTGCATTGGCAAATCCATTCTAACAAAAGAACAAATACCTTGAGCAAGTGGAAGAGTACTGGAGATAAGGAACCAAAATAGTGAGAAAAGTAGGTAATCAATACTTACGATACCACGAGTTTGAGTGATTTATAAATCTTATTTAGGGAGCTTCTTTCTAAGAATGAATTAGTGAGCTTCATGTAAAATTAAATTGGGTTTAATGTAATTTACCTTTCCCTATGATATTACAAATGAACAAATTGTTCCTTTATAAAAAAATGATAACAATTTGTTCCCTGTGTTTTCCAAAATGAAGTAATTTACCTTCTCGTTTAAGGAGGTAAGTAAAATTGCTGTATTTTAAAAAACACGAGAGGTAAATTGCTATATATTTATTTTATATAGATGTAATTTGTTTATTTACAATATTACAAAAGGATTGCTTGTATTTTTTTCAAACTAAGATAGATAATATCTCGGACAACGAGATTCCTACCCAATGCACATAGAGAAGAAAAAAAAAA
>NW_011630072.1:0-1331 GCF_000512975.1 Sesamum indicum
GTAACCAGAGTGAGGCCTATATGCTACCCTATCTTATTAATGTTCTGAGGATTCCGTTATTAGGAGTGGTTGCAAGTGAAGCAAGGTACGCAGAAGTTTAGGTTTTGAAATCCCATTAGCCGGTCATTCAAAGAATACAAGTGAGCATTTGCCCGGGATCTTGGACTAAGACCAAGGAAGACCTGGCTTTTGTAGCTTTGTCTATAACTAGCTAAGCTTGAAGGCAAGTGTCAGTAGTCAATCAAAGCCCTATATCCTTCTCTCAACCTGGGGAAGTCAGGATTGGCAATTTGCCCAGCTGACTTACGAATACCAGCAGCACTCAAAGACCAGGAAAGGATGATAAACCTTCAAGAAAAGGGAGTTGTCCTTGAAATCTCGTAAAGATAAGTTCAATTCGGAAAGAGAGGTTCAATCAAGCTAAGACCCTATGAATCGACTCTCCCTTTGGTCGAGCTCAATTACATCGAGCCTCTCCTCGTTCCGTTGTCTGGTCCATAACATTCATAGTTGGACTACTCTACCTACACAGAGTTCCATACAATCATATTTGGGTAGGGTTTCCGCACTTCGTAACCTGGCTTTAGTGTTTTAAGAGCTCTTTCCGGCTATATCAGTCCAATTCGGGACCTCGTCCGTCCTGCCGACTAGCAGATGTGGCATTTCTTCTTCTATCTCTGTGAATTCCTGAAAAAATGGCTAAGAGAGCAATGGATGATTGACTTACCTAAGAAGAAGACCGGTTACGAAAGCACTAGCAGCGGCAACTGCAGGATTGGTAACAACTCTGACTCATACTCAAGCACCCGATACGATCAGATCTGCAGGGGTTTCTTTCACACTTACATAAACAATCACAGCGGAAACGATCACACCAACAAGGTCTCATCTCATAGGAGGTTTGAGAGATCTCTTCTTTATGATTCACTTGATAGCTAACTTACTCAACTATCTTCTTTAGGCTTCCTTTTAGAGTCTATATAAAGACTAGAAGAGAAGAGTGAGCACAGAGAATGTAATAAAGATAACTTCCCTTACTCAATAGAGAGGATTGCTACAACTGATGAGTATGCCGCTCAATGTCAGATAGAAAAATTTCTTTCAGTAAGGTAGTATCTAATATTCGAAAGAAGCTAGACTCATTCTGAAACTCCACGATAAAAGACAAGTAGCGTCGATAGACGATTAGCTTTGACTCCAATATCCCAAACCAGGAAAGATACTAGATCCTGACGCACTACCTTTTGAAGCAGGTCTGGTACCCGAAGGCTCTTGTTTAGAGTAGAGGTAGGTCGCTTTTGGAAGCGTTCGCCAGTGACTAGCTCAATCGA
>NW_011630073.1:0-1327 GCF_000512975.1 Sesamum indicum
GCATGAAAGGCTTGATCTAATGGAATACAGTTAACAAGAAAAGGTAATGCAGTATGTTCAAAAATTCATACCCCGGTCGACGGATGCAAACAAGTATAGCTGGTTTCTCTCGCCATAACTCTGAAGCCTTCATTGGAGGTGTCTTATTCTTAATCAGTCGTTCCATTCCAATCTTATATTCTGGAGTTAGTTTCTGAATGGAGACATTCTCAATAGCTGAATAAGGAGCGACATTCTCAACTATGGGGGGAGGTTGTACACAACCACATGCTCTAGGTTCTGCTGGCATTGCTGCTACAACTCCCTTAAAGACGTATCCATCTTTAATCTTGAAACTTGCTAAGGATTGTTCTAGAGAAAAATCAGACTGTGGGCTACTTCTCCCTGAATATCTTGTCATACTCTGAAGTTTTCTGGAATTAGCAGACGAGTTTGGACTCCTATATATGCTGCTATTTCTGGAGGCCAAGTTGTTTCGCCTTCTTGTTGGGACGGTATATAATGCTGGCAAAGGATCTGCAGCACATGTAGTGGTTCTGTCCATGAAACGAGCAATATGGCCTCTTTTCATTCCATACTGAGACGAAAGATCTGGAGTACTCAAGCTAAGAAGCTCAGGCAAACCTTTCCCTGAGGCCTCTAGCAGATCTCCATATTGCATCAATGCACGATCATGCAGATATGACCTAATTTCAAGTGCATCCTTGAACAGGAAAAGAAAAAGTGCTCAGACATTACGCTTACTCATGGCATATTTAATTTTGCAGATGTAGAGAGAACCGAAATGGGACAGATTGTTCATTACTGTAACATTTTCTGTGAAAACATTGTACCAGCAAAGGTGCAAAGCTTGGAACAAATTGATAAACTAGTTAGATGAACTTTTTTAAGCAACGTTCCTTTTGTTTGGGCAGAATAGAATCTTCTCCCGGTTGTGTGGATGACTATTAAAACCGAAGGTGATTACTGAAACTTAACTTATAAAAACTTGATGATGATGATCATAGCCATTATATTACTTTCTTTCTGGAAGTAACCTTGAGAAAGAATTTGACAGGAAAACCAACCTTCTGCAGGCGTGTCAGGCCGATCTCATCCATGTCTTCTGAATTCATTATCTTCAATGTTGGTACATCATCCCATCCTTCATCTAACAGCTTTGGTAACAATTCTCTGAGAGATCCATTCCCAACAAAATCTTCTATTGAGAAAGACGCCATCCTCTTGTACTGAGAAGAGTTCAACGGATCACCTTTCTGTATGCTGCTTGGTTGAATTGGATAAACCTCAGTTAATTATGATGTATAGAAGACAACATCCACCTGAC
>NW_011630074.1:0-1327 GCF_000512975.1 Sesamum indicum
AATCAATAAACTAGGACGTACTGATGATATTTTAGAATTGTTGTTGACGAGAGCCATAACTAATGAATAGCACCTACCCATCAACACGGATTGGTTCATAAAATAAAACTTACCGCAGATATCCTAAGAATGCTGAGGAGAGTCCTAACTGTTGTATAAGAGTGGGGAGTGTTTGATTTCGCCTCTTCCTGCCTAATACTGGAATATGCACTTGCTATATATTCCTCCAACTCCCTTGGTACAGCAGGTGACAGTTTTCTTGCAGCCGAAATATATGCTCTAGTAGTCATGATAAGAATTCAGGTCCATGTGAGAGCATTTTCAACTCGGTTTATGATCAGGATACACATAAATGTGCAATAAAGAATATATACCCCTTTTTTCAAATTTTATTAAACTTAAATTGGGTATGAAGTAATTCAGAAGTAAAATATTTGTGGCTGATTTACCTAAGGACAGAAGGTTCAAGGGGAGTAAATCCAAGGTCTGGAGATTCCTTGGCCTGGTGGACATGGAGAACATGCCGGGCCATTTCAAGATCAGTATCCATATCTGCTCGGTCAAGAATCAACCACAGGAGATCAAATCTTGATAGAAGGGCAGGAGGCAGATTAATATTCTCTGCTGGTGTTCTCCTTAGATCATACCTCCCCCTAAGGCAAAAGGAGAATGTTGAATAATTAGACATGGCATGCAAAGCTTTAAGCAAGCCAAAAAGGGGGATCATACATCATTGCAACAATCCGAATGAGATTAGACTTGCATCTTAGCACAAAACCAAGGTTGCTATGCTGAGTTTATGAATAGTTTACCAGGCTGGATTAGCGGCAGCAAGGACAGCAGTCCGTGCATTCAGAGATGTAGTGATACCAGCTTTAGCAATACTAACAGTTTGCTGCTCCATTACTTCATGAATTGATGTGCGGTCTGATTCATCCATTTTATCAAACTCATCTATGGCACATATACCCATGTCCGCTAGAACCTGATGCAAGTATTGGAGCTTATGGTACCCTTTTAATGAAAGAAAGGCAGGAACAAGTGAAATTAGTAATACAAAGCACCCTCACCAGAGCTCCACCTTCCAAAACCATTTCATTTGTCACGGGATCCTTCTGAACAGCTGCAGTCAGACCAACTCCACTACTTCCTTTTCCAGTTGTGTACACACCTCTAGGTGCAACATTGATTATGTGTTTAAGAAGCTGACTTTTTGCAACACCAGGATCACCCATCAGGCATATATGTATGTCTCCTCTAATCTGCATTATCACATGAGAATACTTATTACAGTAGACATGGTACAAAAGTGTAAGATTTATAAAAT
>NW_011630075.1:0-1327 GCF_000512975.1 Sesamum indicum
AACCCCCCCCCCCCCCCCCCCCCCACCCAAAAAAAAAAAGAAAAATAAAATAAAATAATAATAAAGAAAGATTTGGATGGTAGGTCATAATTAGAATATGCATGCATGGATAAATATGGAGATGAACAAAAATAGCATGCTTAATTAAAAAATTAATTACTTCCCCACTACACTACACATGAATTTTTATTCATTCTCACAATCAAGCAGATCACATGCAATGTTCCCATGAATCACATGATCCAACGGCCAAAGTGGAACCCTCAAACCATCCCCAAATCAAGAACCCTCCGATCTGCCCATATCCAACTTTAATCTTGCCGGCCCATTCTTGTGTTTTAGGCAGCATAAACTTCCCCACCATTGTTTCTCATGTGACCGACCACCAGACTTGCTTGACCTGTCATTGTCTTCTCTTACATGCATGTATAAAAACTGCCTGTTCATTAGTTTTCATCGAATCATCAAACACACATTGCAAGAAAACCCAAACACAAATCAAGAAAACCCTAATTTTGTTCGAGCTCGAGTTCGACTTCTTTCATCTGAAAATGGACAGGAGTAGTGGTTTAGGGCTGGAAACGGAGCTGAGGCTGGGGCTTCCCGGCGGTGGTGAAGTGGAGAAGAATGAGAAGAAAAGGGCGTTTTCTGATATCTCCGGTGGGGAGGAGAAGGCGGCGGCGGCGGCTGGTGCGGGGAACAATAAGAATCAGGTGGTAGGGTGGCCGCCGGTGTGCGCTTACCGGAGGAAGAACAGCTTTAATGGGGTGAAAATGTACGTGAAAGTTAGCATGGACGGCGCCCCGTTTCTGCGCAAGATTGATTTGAGCAGTCATAAAGGGTACTCCGATCTTCTTATGGCTCTTGAACAACTCTTCGGCTGTTTTGGCATTGGTGAGTTACGTACTATATATAGTTTTTAATTTCTCTATTACATTTTGTATGAATGCATTTAGCATATAAATGCTATGTGTATGAAATTTATGCCATCTGTATATTTAAAAGAAAAAATTTTATACATTTCTGAAGGTGCATGAATGTGATGGGAGTCGTAGCCATGCAAATTAAAATTGCAAGATTATATAAGTCATATATTTGCAAAAAAATTGTTTGTATTAATGGTAAAGAAAAATAATTTGTTTTAAGATAAAAAAGGTCTTATATAGTTTTAAGGATGTAATGAAATTAGGTGATTTCAGTACAATGTTATAGATTGAATGAAAAAATTGATGAAATGGGTTTGGAGTGCAGCGGAGGCATTGGAAGATGCAGACAAGTGTGAGTACGTTCCCATCTATGAGGACAAAGATACCGACTGGATGCTCCT
>NW_011630076.1:0-1325 GCF_000512975.1 Sesamum indicum
GGGCAAGCCAGTATGGTAGCAATGCTTTCTCTTTATGCTTTCTAGATAGTAAGTAGTGAGCCAGTCAAGTAAGGAAGTCTCCTTCCCTGGTTCTTATCAGTCGAAGGGTCTGTCTGGCAAAGGAGTAGGTCAAACTCAAAATAGAAGGATCCACTAGCATATCTTTCGAGAAATTGAGTTGGCTCGGCAGAAAGCTACTATGAGGTGGCCCCTTTCGGCTATCTAAGGGGCATGTCCAAACTTCACTTCCTATTAGAGTTATAGGGGAAGCAGCCTTGTCTTAATCCTCTTCAACCGCAGGAGGCTTCAGCTGCGCTTCTTTGACGTATGTAAAGTAAGGACTAGTGGCTGGTGTATCCTAATTCCGCTTGTAGAATTTATCTTCTTCGAAGTTGGGATTCCTCTTATAGGTATAGTTAGAACACGGGCTTTTCCTCATTACTAGGGTCCCGTGATGGTCTGTGTTTTCGCTTCCAATTAGCAGGGCATCCCATTTCGGTCCGTAAAAAAGCCCAAGGAAGACCTGAACAATACTTTTGAAGCTTCGAATTTCGCTCCCTTTTACTCTTCTTTTCTCTTGTCTTCGAAATGGTCTTGGCCCCGCTTATTTTATTGTACTTTTAATAAGTAATAGGAAGAATAGTCGAAGTCATACTCTAAGAGTTTGGGCAAAGGAGGCTTATAGTAGACTAAGAGAAATATCTTACTGCTATTTACATTCCTTCCATTTCTGCTTTGACCTCCCATTTGTTCTAAAAAGGAAGCTCTTAGCCTAGAAAGAGAAAGCTAGCGAAGACTTGATGGTCCCTTTTCTTTTTCATAGGGTTGACGGAGGAAAAGACGTGAAGCTGCTAATTAATTGAGATGGAGGGAGGTAGGGTACCACGTCTCATTCTTTCAATCTCTTCACCTTCAAGCTTGGGATTTCTTTCAGGTTCTCTTTTTACAGTCTTCACAGGATCAAGCGAAGAGCGAAGATGAGTTGACAGTTTAGTTTGAAAAGCTTATTCCGGGCTTCTAGATCGCCTTATTTTAAGAAATCCGCCTGTAGTGGTCCCCTTCCTTTATATTGGATCGATGGAAAGACGACCTATAGCCGAAGTCTTGGAACTCTTATTCGAGTTATATCTCGAATGTGAAGCATAGCTAGGAGAATCAACCTCTACTCTTTTTTTGAGAATAGTAATAGTACGAATAGGCAAAGAGAGTAATAAAGCCTGTCTCTTCCATCAAGTTCTTTTAGGCCAGAGCCATTGGAGAGTTCCAGAGTTCCTCTATCTAGTCACTGGGATTCTATTTTTGTGAAAACTATACCTCTCTATCCT
>NW_011630077.1:0-1319 GCF_000512975.1 Sesamum indicum
CTTCTTTTCTTTCTTCTTCCTGCGGGAGAGAAAAGAGCTTTTCCAATTTGAACACTTTAAATAGTGCTTCCTCCGCCCCTTACTGATGGATTGACTTTGCCCAATTCAAAGTAAAGGCTGTAAACTCAATTACATCGAGCCTCAACCCCCGATCTAAGAGCATCTGAGTTTCCCTCGACGCTGACCCGATAGAAGTCAAGCCTTTTGTCTCAAAAAGAATGGTCTCGATCTTCTTATTTTTTAGCATTATTGTAAACCATTTGATCCTAGTCGTCTTGCGTGGAAGGAGCCAGATGACAGAGAATCCATAGTCTGCTAATCTAATCCCAACGTCTTTGATCCTTACAAATTATCTATGAGATCTCTTTATTTTTTTTGTTACACAACACTGAATTTTTTCTTCTGGCTATGATTCTTTCTATTCTTATTTATAACTTATTTATTGTCTGGCCTTTTTCAACCTCTTCTTTCTTTAGACTCTCGTTTTTTGTTTGGAGGATGTGGATTGAGCATTTTTTTTTAGTATTGTTTTTGCGCTTGTTAACCTTCTTCGTTTTGACCGGACAACTGGATGCGAATCTTGCTCTACCACCTCTTAAGAACTATAGTGAATGGCTAAGAGGAAGGCATTTCCTACATTGAAGCTGACCGAAGCTGGTGTTCGCTGTTGCGGAGCTGCCAAACTAGTCAAGCACAAGCATTAGGAGTATGCTTCAAAAGCCAGACAACTCTCGTTCGTAGATTGGAAGAGCTAAAGTAACTGTTCGTTGGGGTCGTCGGCTAAATCGGCCCAACTGATAGCACTAAGATGGAATAGAATAGGCCTGCTAATATGCCCAATGTCCTTGCTGCAATATGATGAGAGGCTCTTCGGTACAGCTAATTTGAGGAGGCAGGAAGAAGTTGCCCTAGAGAGGGCGCCGAGTTTGCTCTTTAGGCAGATAGGCAATCCACTTTGGTGTGATTCTCCCAAGAGAGAGATTGGCCTATGTTAGGGTCTGCGTCGAAGTTATGCCGAATTCGGAGTTCCCAAAAGAGGTTCTACTGATGAACAATGAAGGGATTCAAACTAGAATTCCAGTTGAGTATGAATGGGTTTTGGTACCAGCTTTATGTGGTGTTATCGGGCACAAACCCGAGCATTGTAAGGCTGCGAAGAAGAAAGCCAAGCAGGTTTGGGTCCAAAAGAGCTCTCAAAATATCTCCAATCCAAGAGTTCAAGTGAAGTTTCTGATAAACTTGTCGATGTGATCATTCGACGAAGGCAGTACTCTTCTAGTCTAGGAGGAAGAGAATCTAACAAGAAAGGTTACAGGTTT
>NW_011630078.1:0-1319 GCF_000512975.1 Sesamum indicum
CCTTAGCCAGCCTATCGAAGGCAGTCACCATTCCTTGACTTGACCCTTTAACTATAACTTGGAAGACTTCACTTTCATAGCCCCCTCTTGTTGGTAAAACTCACTACCTCAGACTAGAGTCACTTCTTCCTATCCGACTTCTTCTACCTCTCGCTATGGTCCTTAGGTGAAGGAATCCTGGTTAAGGCTTCTTACTCATTCTATATGTAAGGCCACGGGCTAACCCTTTCCCAGGAGGCTACGGGCTACAGGCAAAGACTCTCATCTAAGGGCATGTTTTAGGACTTCTCGCCGGCGATCCCAGCTATCTTGTTACACTCACTTTGCCTGCCTTTCACTACATTGAACTAGCTTATCTTGAACTTCCTTTAGCTACCCTGAAACTACCTCAAGAACGATCCAAACATAAGCTCTTTTCACAAGCCGGAATTAAGATGAAGCTTACTACGAGACAGGAGGAACGAAGTGAGCGGAATAGAATTTTTTTTAGGCGGGCTCCAATCTTCGAACTAAAAATTTGATGCCGTGCACTATCGCAGCTCTTATCCTGTCTAATGATCTGTTTTTCTGGGGCCTTCGCCCGAGGTTTGAAAGCAGGCTGTAAAAAGAAAGAAGCCAAGAAGGGGGCCCTCTCGAACGGATCCGCTGATGAGCGCGAAAAACAAGTGAAGGAGGCAGGGAAGTCAGTCTTCTAAGAACGTAATAAGGGCTGCACCCAGAGCAGAGTCCCTTACCGTGGAAACAGAAGTAAATACCTTTTCGACAGTCCCATGATTTAAACTGGTGGGTTTCAAAAGAGTCTGATGAAGAGATATTGTATATGGATAACCCACAAAACAGGATACCTGACAAGAATGGCAAGCTCAACACCAAAGGGTTAGGCTTTACAGGTAAGGAAGAGGTCGACCTAGAAACTGGAATAGAGATTCTGACCGTATATATGACGACTTCCCTAGAAGGTCACCTATGTTTCAGGCACGAAGGACGATGAAATCCCAGCAGGCTACATTTAAGTTATGCCTACACCAGAAAGGTTGGATGAAGGTACTACCCAAGTCCACGATTGACAAGCTAGAAAACATCTGGGCACTGAAAGAAATCCAGAGCTCACATACCTCAGCAAGGAACTCACTTCTGAGGAAAGAGAACAGTACATTTTACTATTGATACGGAACAAAGATTGTTTTGCCTAGAACTACAAGCAGATGCCGGGGTTGGACCCTAAGATTGCAGTACACAGGCTAGGGCCAGACCAATCCCCTACAAAGAGGCCCTGATGAGTTCAAGAAAGCCTCAAAGCCCAATAGAGAGCCTACTGA
>NW_011630079.1:0-1314 GCF_000512975.1 Sesamum indicum
GTACGTAGTATCTGTAGTTTAATTTTATTACATAAACATATGCTTACCACAATGCATAATGGGGCAATGAAGACACACAAGGAAAATACCAGACATATCCATCCTACTACATTTGCTTGTAGTGAAGCTTTAACTAGGAAATGTGTGGAAACTAGGATGAATCCGAACCCACAAACTATAAGCAGAAACAGTAGCTTAAGAGTTTGTACCTGCAATTACAATTGAAATTCGATACCTCAATCTATCAAAAAATAATTGGATATTTTTCAATTATTCTTTAATTTTTTCGATATTTCGTTTTTATACATACCCTTTGTTTCTTTGGTGCGTAGAAAAGATAGAAGCAGATGTAAATAGTCTGGATGAAACAACCGACTGAATTGATGGTAATGATAAGAGTGGTATTGGACTTGAGAAATGCATAATATATCCACAGCATCGCACTGAAGAGAGCAACCACATATGGAACTGACTGAAATCCTTCACTTGTCTTCTTCTTGTAGATTTGATAGAAAGTGGGTCTGCAGTGGCATTGTACAATAACATCCATCATCCCAGATTCAAATTAATTACTGATGGAGTGAACGTGAAGGAAATTAGCTTACATTGGAGAAAGAAACACCATGAACGAGACAATGTTACCTGCAACATTAATCATACGTTGTAGATTAATTATGGTTGATGAATGATGTTATTTATGATTGATGAGTACACCCATGCACACAACACCAGCTCCATCTTGTATGCATGTAACCTATATATATCCTCTAGTGGTAAGAAACATGCATGCATGCAGTTGTTCAAACTCGATCCAGTACAATAATAGAAACTAGAAAGTAAAAGAATAGCAATTGAGTTTCTGTACCAAGTAGTCCGAACGCAAAAGCCCAGTGCCCAGAGAAACCTGCCATCTTTCTCTACCTCGCAAATGTTTATGGATATCAATGCATGGCCTCACACTCTCATCACTACCTATTTATACACATACAATTCATGGGAGCTTTGGTGCAAAAGCGTAAATCTTAGCCATATAATAATTTCAATCAAAA
This sequence comes from Sesamum indicum, assembly GCF_000512975.1. Lineage (NCBI taxonomy): Eukaryota > Viridiplantae > Streptophyta > Magnoliopsida > Lamiales > Pedaliaceae > Sesamum > Sesamum indicum. The sequence continues at coordinate 1,050 of NW_011630079.1, forward strand.
GAAGTGATCATCAATTAGACTAAAGAAATCAATTAAAGCAACTTTTTCTTTCTTGGGGATATTATATTTTTTCTGCATGCAGGAGGGGTATATTAGTCATTTCACATGCAACGGTTTCTGGAGGATTCAATTATTGAAAGGGAATCTACTCTCAATATGTTATCCGATTCAGCATTAATCCAACCTTGTGTGGAACAGATTGCCAATAATAATGCGCCACTCGGCGTCAACTATGCACTGGGGACGTCGTTTTGCTCCTGATTTT
>NW_011630080.1:0-1314 GCF_000512975.1 Sesamum indicum
TAATAATAAAAAAAATGGAATGGAGACAGAAAACTTACCAAGAATCAGTAGAATACTCAAAGAGCTTCCCTTTATGGGAAAAAACAATCAAAGCTACTTCGGCATCACAGAGCACAGAGATCTCATGGGCTTTCTTCAGCAAACCACCCCTCCTCTTTGAGAAAGTCACCTGTCTGTTGATCTTGTTCTCTATCCTCTTGAGCTCTACTTTTCCTCTTCCCATTTCCCTAATTTTCTTCTCTCTCTTCCCAACCAAACCCCAATTTTTGCAATTTGCAGAAAGGATGATCTAAAAATGGAAACCCTGATCTCAAGTATAGTTCATATTTCCTAAACAAATAATTGATTATTTCTCCAATATATTTCCCTTTTGCAAAAAGATGTAGTAAAGTTTTAGGGTTGTAGCTATATAGGTAGGTAGCTTGGTAGGGCATTTATATGTCTACAGTTTCTCTTTCTTTTGTTGTTTCCTTTTGGTGAAAACAATTCTGGCCTTCTTTTTCAACAGTGCTGTCTGACAAAGCAGCATGCACACTTGTGGGGGATCCATCTCATGTGAGATTACCTCAAACCAGAACTAGTGGGCCACCAAAACCAGGTGGTTTTTTAAGGATGTGCTGTCGAGCTCTGATTGGCTAAGGGCGCTATGACTGTGCCCTTGTTGTTGTCTGCTGGATTTTGGGTTTCACGGTCCTCGAGGTGTTATGAGGTAGTAATTTGGGTCTGTTTGCAAGATCATGTACTGATATGCGTGTGTATATATATATAGATAAATAGATAGAATGGTGTCCGTCTTTTTCCCGTTACTGTTGACGGCGGTACTCGTGATTACGATCTTTACTTTACTTGGGTGTCCTAATCTTTATTTGCTGTGATGGAGCTTTCAATTCATAGAAACATTATTTGATCTTGCTCAAATTCAACAATATAGATGAGCGACCTCCTCACAATTAGCTAACTTTTTCAAAATCACATGTTGGGTTCCTAAGAATAAGACAAGAATAGTGAGCTCGTCGGGCACGTCCCCGACAACGACTCTCCAACACTCAAGTTAGGTTGATCAAGGTAAAAGTACGCGATTAAAGGTGTAGACCGAAATGGCTCAATATTAATTACCTCAAATGTAGCGTCTTGGGTATTTTATAGAGCTTAGGTGGATACTGTTGAATGGGCCACATGGCCTTATCCAACTAGCTTACGTTCATGATCGGACGGCTCTCATTGCCTGGATCTTCAAGCGGGTATGCAGATGCAGATCCGATCAAGACAGCTCCGACCCATCCGATAGAAGAGACGCGAATCCAAAAGCGAAAG
>NW_011630081.1:0-1312 GCF_000512975.1 Sesamum indicum
AAAAAAAAAAAAAAATCTCTATGTCACCGTGGTGGTTAACCGCAGTGACAGAGTTTTTTAAAAAAAAAAAAATTTATGTGCCACCGTGGTAAATGACCGCAGTGGCAGGAATATTATATTAAAAAAAAAACAAAAACAAAGATAGCGGTTCTTCACTGAATTCCAAAAAGAAAAAATAGTCAAACTGCAGCCTGCAATTTTGCAGGCTGCAGGCTGAGCCACCGCGCTTACCAAGTGTGGTGGCTCAGCTTTGATTTGACCACACTTTAATAGTGTGGCCCATGACAATTGCAGCTCACACTATTTAAGTGTGAGGTGCAATCCTTGTTCTTGACTTCACTTCAGCAACATTTCCTCAGCAAATTTCATTGTTCTTATTCTTTGTCTTCCTTATTTTTCAACATTTCCCGGTCAATTTTATTGTTCTTGTTCTTGTTCTTGCACAATTTTTACACATTTCTCTTTAAAAAAAGTTAAAGTGGGTATGACTAATTTTGGCCCTATTGATATCAGTGTTTTGTACGGGTAATTAAATCATCGATCAGAAGATGTGTCCAAAAATCCGAATACAACTTTATCAGTACGACACGGTGATATAACCTTTTTTTATGTCCTACAACTTGCACCACGTCATATTCGTGTTTTGCAAGTACTCCAGAATATGGGGTTTTTTGGCGTTTTGCAGTGTGGGTATGTTGAAATTGACACCCACTTAATTACTGCTTTAGTAGAGAGATGGCGCCCCGAGACGCATACTTTTCATTTTTCGGTAGGCAAAGCAACTGTAACACTGCAGGATATCGCCATCATCTGGGCACTCCCGGTGGAAGATAATCTTATTACCGGGGTAGATACAAGGTATAGTATCCAACGGTGTTATTGTCATCAATAGTTGGGTTTATGCCAAATGAAGATGCTTTTAGATGGTCAAGAATAAAACTGATAGTGTTATATGAATATTTATTAGAAAATACATGTGATGATGATAGCCCGTTTGAGGCTGTGTTACAATAGGCACGTATATGTGCCATGTGCATTCTTGGTGGGGTGTTCTGCCCTGATGCTACGGGGAACACCGTATCATTATTATATCTACGGCGTATGAAAAACTATACACTAGGAATATACTTCAAATTGGGGTTCAACAGTGTTGGCTTATCTATACCGGGAGCTATGTACAGCATCACGCGGGAAAAATAATATTGGCGGTGCCATGCAATTATTACAAATATAGGCATGGTCTCGCATCATAACACTTGCACCCATTCCCTCGAGTGAAGCTTCAACTCTGGTGCCGACCATAATGGACCCT
>NW_011630082.1:0-1309 GCF_000512975.1 Sesamum indicum
CTCATGTAGTTAAAGAGCTACTACCTAGCGAGGTTCTTTCAGAACTGCTACTAATACAATGGCTAGTTGAGCAAAGCCAATCTCCTAAAAGGTCCCAGGTCTAGAAGTATGGCATATGTTGTAGATTCGCCGACGAGGAAGTAGTCGATTTGCTTGATTACGTCTACTTCTAAGACATAGTATTCTCTATTCCTACATGAATGAATCTGTCACCATAGCAAAGTAGCTAAATCCTAGTAGTTGATGAATGAAGCTGAGCCAGACTACTTTATTTAAGAATTTCTCTTTCACAAAAGCTATAAATTCTTTTAAGGAAGAGAAGCAGCTTAAGCGAAAGGGATCTCGCCTAGTCTGCTGGTACGATGTCTTTTGGAGGTTGGTTGTCACGAGCCCTATCATCAAATCTAGTCTCGGTCATTGAAGGAAAAACCACACCTCTATATGGTTTGAAAAGGGTCTTTCAGAGCTGGCTTTTCTTCTTCATTCAGTCAAGTCAAGGACAGGCCAATCTACCCCACCCATGCTTTGTCTGGTTTTCTAAGTCATTTACGCGGCCAAAGCAATGAAAAGGCGAAAGGAAGTAGTCATTGACTTGTTCAGCACAAAACTATGCCCAAGCAAGGGCGGGCCAGCACATACTACATCTCAGTGGGGACTCTTTTGAAACGAAGAATAGAAGGAATAGAAGAAGCTGTGGGAATAACCGGTGTTGAAGGCCGTAGCTACTGCTCTCGTACGAGATTGGTATTGTTGGAATATGCGCTGTTCTCTTTCCTCGCAGGTGAAAGATCTATTTAATTAAATTAACAGAAAGGCTCGTTCCCCTAGTCCTACTGCTCCTTCTAATGCTACTGCTTCCTTTAGCTACTCCGGTATCGGCAGCATTCACAGCTGAGCTTCTTCTACTTCTATCACTCTCACTTGCAGCTTAGTCTGTAAGAAGAACCATGGGATTCGATCCAGAGGATGATTGAAGAGTTAGCTAAACTAAAGAAGAAGAACGATTACATCCTTCTGAGTGAGCTCCTACTCGTAGTTAGAAAGAGGATGCTGCCCTCTAAAAGAGTCGGATTAGCCTGCCCGGATTTTCAACTAGCAGATTATGTAAGACCATCTATTTCAAGAAGACCATCAACCGCTGATAGGACAAGGTAATGTAATTAACTTAAGTACCAGAATCGTAAGGACCATCTCGACTTGAGTTCTCAGTGGAACTTCTATTCTATATAGACGCTATTTCGCGAGGCCCCTCCTAACTAAGGAGAAAGGTTTGAGGCAAGGGTGGAAAGAGGCGCTCGGACGGCCATAC
>NW_011630083.1:0-1309 GCF_000512975.1 Sesamum indicum
CGCCAACGGCATTCAAGCCAAGCCAGAACGGAAGTCAGTTCACTCGCTTTTCTTGCTGCGAGAAGAACAGCTAAAACAAAAAATGGAAAAGACTGAAAAGCCTTCCACTTGAATCTGCAACTAAATGATAGAGAGGCGGACATAACGAATAGACTAGGAGACTGCTCTACGGGATAAGAGAAGATATTGAACCACCTTAAGGAAAAAACCCTTCACGTCACGATAGGCGCATGGTCCAAGACCTCAAAGAAAAGGACCTCGCTTCATCACTACATACGAAATGAAAAGAACTAAAGCAAGAGCTCGTGAACCAACAAGGGCAGCAACTGCAACCAAGAAAGAGAAAGAAGGAATTGAGTCCTTTCACATTATCAAGGCAAAAGGAAATGGGAACTTAGCCGCAAGCCATAGGCCGGTTCTCCACCTGCAACCCTCGCTCGAATAAAAGGTTCTGAAAGACCTCGGGAACTCAGAAGGTTTTTCCCTCAACGACTAAAGGATAAAGCTAGGGGACTGCAACCTGGATACCCAAGGGGAGGAAGCCGCCAGGCTGACTTATCTTACTCAGACAGAAAGAGCACGCTAAGCACTAGAAGAAAAGGAAGAGATAAGCTACTCCTACTAGAAAGGGACCTAGATCAATAGAAGGAAGGCAGGACGACAAGCAAGAAGAAAGAACCAGAAGACTAGACCCCAACTCAACCATGCCTCTCTTCCACTTAGAAAAAAGACGACGGAAAGACGAAAACGGAAACTTAACGGGAAAAGACTACCCGGGAGACATGCACCAGAGTGTTTGGGGTATCACGCCGCGAGAGCACGTGAGAAAACGAAAGATTGATCGAGAAAATAAGTAGGGGCGACCAAGACAGAGGTCTGTGGGAGGGATACCCTTTCCTATGCAAGAGGGTTTGACGGAATTGAATCTGCAACTGTCTCGCAAACTCTTCCTTCTTATTCTTAGGGGTAGACCCTATGGCAACTCCCAATGTCAGGTCCAACTTCGACTGTAGAGGATTACCCATGGACTGAAACTTTCTTTCTAGCTTACTTGATTAGTTGCTTAGCTGGCTTGCTTCTCCTAGCACCAGGCTAACTACTAAAAGGCATGGGCAAAGGGGAATGACTGACTATACGCCAGCACTTTCCTTAGAATATCCTTCAACTAGTTTACCCTTACTTTTATCCCAATCTCAGGGGACTTCCTTCTCCTTCGGACCCTCACTCTCATTCCCAAGCTGGAAACAAGGGCAGGGGTAGACTCATTGGAGGATAGGGTTTGGCTTACGGATATAAGGTAGGGTGCTTA
>NW_011630084.1:0-1305 GCF_000512975.1 Sesamum indicum
CCATCCACTCTCGAGATTCATATTGATCAATTGATCTCCGCGTCCTGCCAGTTCGCTAAGTAGACTCACTCTACCGAGGGGCAACAAAGGCTGGAACTCTTCCTGCCAAAAACAAGGGACCTACTTCTCATCCTAGGAGTTAGCAGGTATAAAAGAGTCCCCTCTCTGTCTCTCTCTCCGAGTTTCTACTACTAAGTAGCACTTCTGCTATTCAATCATAGAATCGATTCCGATCAAGCTGAAAAAGGTAAGCCCTATATATGTTATTAGTAAAGTGCTAACGCCCTATCTATAGTAAGGGACCCTTTCTTGCTCGTTAGCGCTTTAGTTGGAGCTCAATTACATCGACCCTTTTCTTTCTCAAAGTCAACTTTCTCGCTTCTTAGTCAAGCTTTGAAGCCCCAGCTCCCACTTATGGGATATTTGAAGAAGCGCAGGTTTGGAACCCTATACAAGGGGCTGGTCTCGATCTCGCTTGGTGGTACCCCTCTCGATGATTGTTGACTCAACATTTCTTTCGTGCTTGAGTTGGATTTCTTAGAGTAGAAAACCATCCATCGAGTCAAGTAATTCGCTATCGGAAATTTTTCCGCCGCCTATCTCATGCCATGCTTCTTCTTTCTCCGAATCGGTTCCTGGTGTCAGTCAATCAAGATTCGCCATCAAGAGAGGGAAGAGCCTTTACTTTAGGTTAGACCGGTCTCATCATTCACGCAATTCCCCCGTCCGTCGATTGATCACGCGAGTACGCATCCAGTCAGCGCATAGCGAATGAAAAAAGCGTTCATCCTGGATTCTCTTCCTCATCTATCAATTGATCCCTATTCATTCGGTCAAAGTCTCCACGGCCTTTTCACGCCCCTCCACTAAGAGATGCACCATGTTGATAGGAATCGGCAAAGACCTTCTTGTACACGTCCTCGAGGGCAGCATTCATGGCAATCATCACTAGTTTCTCCCGAGGAGGGCATAGTATGGCTTTGTTCTTGGTGTTGTTTAATAGATGTCGAGTGCCGCTTTTCCCCGTCCGATAATCTCCATTTTCTAAGTGGGCGCGAGCTAAAATCCTTATGTCAGGTTGGTTGTTCAATGTCTCTTTACCCTTTGCATCTTCATCTTTTCGAAAGCCCAGACCCATTCTTCTGGATCTGCATTAGTCCTATTTCAGGTGCAAAGCCTCTTCAATAAAGACCTCTTTCTTTTCTTTCTCCCCCATTTTGTTGATTGAAAGAGAATAAGCGCTATCCATTGAGTAAAGGGAGGGTTTGCAGCAGTGATTCGGGCGGTTGGTGGCCCCTTCGAGAG
>NW_011630085.1:0-1304 GCF_000512975.1 Sesamum indicum
GTTTATAATAAGTAATATTCAGAACAAATTTAGAATTTTAATTTAATTCAAGTTTAAAGTTATAATATTTTTAAATATTTACAAAACCTCACTCCTCCACATCCCCATTGCACACAAATATCCTTCTATTCCGCTTTTCATTCACATCGGAATCTCTGACGTCCCCTCACTTATATTTTTCTCTCGATTTGACCAGTTTAGTGTAACCAGTTGTAAAATTCAGTGGTGCACGCTACCTAGAACCACGATGTGTCCATCAAAGATTTGCAGCGGGAGATTCATCCATCCAACAACATGTGGATCGGCAATTTGTCACCAAAAGTGACAGATTTTGAGTTAAAATTTATATTTGCCTCTCACGGAGAAGAGATCAGCATTTGCTCATTCCCTTTTCATCACTATTCCTTTGTACACTTTAAAGAAATTGAGGGAGCGAAGTTGGCGAGGCAGGGTCTGCAAGGCATATCCTTCACAGGAAACCTCAAATGATTAAATTCGTTAAAAAGGTAGGTGATTTTTTATTTTTCTATTATGCAATTCCGCTATTATTTTTTGTTAGTGTCAATACTATTTTTGAAGGCTTTAATATAATTTTTGTCCTATAATTTTGCTAATTTCCATGTTTGAAATAACACATAAACATCTTTCAAAAGAATGTCGTACATCAAATGAGATTATTAAACACACACACAACTTTTAAAAATATTTGTAGGCCAAGTTGAATTTTAAATTATGAAGCATTTTGAGATTAAGATTATGTTGTTACCTTTAGACAATAAGCTTGATTAATGGCATCACTTTGATTTGAAAATTATAAAGGCTATATTGAAATTTGTTGTCCTTTAATTAGAGGTATTTGGAGTTTTGGATGTTCAGAAAGTGAAACTAACAATTTGATATGGTATCTTACTAAATTTTTGCGATTTGCTAAAATATTTTGATAGAATTTATTCTAATTGGCACGTGCAAGTCGTGTGCTGGTGTAAATTTGAGGATATCATTGACCGAAAGTTTAGAAGTTAGTTGGGAATTCAAAGTTTGATATAATGTTGGCTATAATAAGAGGTTTTAGGATGATTTTTCAGGGGCAAGTTGCATATAAAGAATTTTAGGCAGTAAACTGTATAAAAATGATCGACCAATGCAATATATAGCAAAAAAGAGTACTAATGACAATAGAGTGAGTAATAAAATTATGAAAATACAATCATATGTGAGGACATAATAATATCATTAGCATGGTGTGATTTTATAAAATATAATGATAAGAAAAAATATTGAAGACTAAGTAATGCAAAAATGAA
>NW_011630086.1:0-1303 GCF_000512975.1 Sesamum indicum
ATACTGTTCTTCCTGCAAGCGAAAGTGAATCTTCTTGTCTTCTAAACTCTAATGCATCTATTCTCCTTCTAAATGTTGTTCAAGATTGAAGGTTATAAAACTTAAGTATCTTCCAATAGAAACTCTATTTGAATCACAAGTTAATATTAAAATTTCATTTATATCACAAGTTTTATCCTACAAAATAAGTAGCATATATATTTTAGTATGCACTTATATCCATTAATACTATTAAATAAAAAATTAACTATAAATATTATTAAATAATTCCTCGCCATATATAATCACGGAATCCTATCAATTAATTATCCCATACCGAAAGGTGAATGAACCATAATAAGTGGTTTGAGGTGTTAAATGACATAAAGTGGCTATTTTATTGGAAAATAATGTATCTGATGCAATTAATATGGATTCTCAGGAGTATGCACATGCAATTAACATTGCACTTAAGTTGCACATAATTGAATAGCATAACTCATACAGCCACTAGTTATGTTTCAATTTTCACAGTTAAATTGCTCATTGCTTTCAAACAAGATTCCCTATACAAACTTTCTTACTTAGCCTACCAACTTACCTATTCATAAGAGACCTCTAATTTTTTGCAACTCTAAACTACACTTAAGAAGAAACATCTAAGGAATTGGGACGGTTATTCCAACTTATTCAGCCAATTAGCCCTAGCTTGATATGATAAGAAGCAAATTGATCACATTAACATCACATGTAAGTGAAAAATGATTAAAGTGTCTATATTTTTTATACTATTTAAATCATAAATATTTTATTTCTTACCCTTTGTTGCTGGCAACCACCGCAACCAACACCTGGCTCACCCTCTGCTGGCCAATTCCTGAAGATTCCTAATGGCTAATTGCCATGTTGATCTTTTTTTATTTTCTTCCTTTTCTTGATCGAGCCTTCTCTCCTTTTGATTCTCCTCATTTCTAGGGTTTTTTCTCAAGTGTTGGTCAATTCTTCCTTTGCCCTAAATCAATTCTTTATTGTTCACTCCTCATCAAATGGTTTGATCTTTTTCCCCCATTTTGGTTTATTGTGCCTTTGCCATATTCCTCTTATTTATTGGAATAACTAGAATGGCGCGAACCCCTGCTTTTAATAGCTTCTAGCCTTAAGGGGTTAAAAAAATAGATTTAAGCTAGAGCCTCAGAGCAACTAGTTTAAAACCCTCTACATTTCAAGTGTCATTATGGTGATTCTGACCACCGATTAGGTGATCAAACTAGATTATTTATTTAATTAGTTTTCAATTAACCAGTCTTTCCTAATGTCTTTTATC
>NW_011630087.1:0-1302 GCF_000512975.1 Sesamum indicum
TTTAAAATACAAATCAGTAGACGATAGTAATATTATTGACAAGTTGAGACATGGTCTTTAGTCTTTACCTCCACCACTATTTATATGGAAGCCCACCACTTGAAGTAGAGTTTTGGGAAATCAATTCCTAGTGGACTTGCGATCCACTAGAACAGTTTACCATGCCCCGCTTTTATGATTCACATGAAAAAGTCTTGTGGGAGGCAACCGATGCATGAGATTCCCAATATATTTTGCCTCACCTCTTCATATGATCCCAAGGACTCCAAGTGAATCATGTTACTAAATGCTAGGCGCGATTCATCAACCAAATTACACTTCAGTTGTCGGCCCCTGTGACTCGTGAGACAAGGAAATGCTGAACGTGCTCTTTGTTCACAATAATGGTGCAGCTTTTCTCTATTCCAAGTGTGCCACGACTAGTGGGACCACACTTAGATAGTGATAGCTTTCTGACCATATTACTGTGGATGGAAGGCTTGGACAAGACAATCTTGATCCAAGTCCATTTTGGGCCTAATATTTAAGTTGGTCCTACCATGTGAGAGTTAACATTCGAGTTGTTTGACCGTGACTTCACATAATTATATTGCATGCATAACATCAAATTCTAAAGAAATAAATAAATCACCGCATGCAACACAATTAAGCATACCCCTGTGGAATGATCACGAGCATAACCTATGAGACTCACTGAGCCCGCAGTGAGTCAATTGTCGATCTAAGGTGGCCCTTTGCTATTACAAAATAATTTACCCATCAACATGTAGATGGCCTTACAACTTCTTCGTGCGCCTCCTCCTTGGACCTTCATCTCCATTAGCTTGCTTTCAAATAAGAAATCTCACCAAAAATTCCTATACTACTCTCATTACAACATAAAATGAAACTCCAATTAGAAGTCGGGGGAGCATTGTGGATCGAAGAGAGAAGAAAGCATTCCAACCATAAACATAAACATACAAGAGGTCATGGGCTTCGTGATCATCCATCCATACAATTCATAATATACATCACATGTAATATTACAATCAATGATATCCAATATCACAACAATTAATTATACGAAGAAAACACGAGCTCAAAATTTGCAATCAAAAGGATGACCGAAAGTATGTGCATCGAATGCAGAAAATAAATCCAATTTCATCCCAAAAATTAAAAACAACATAATTAATAGTGAAGAAAAAATTTCAGAAAAATAAAGTTTCGAAACCGGTGAAAAATGGCACAACCGTCGGCCATCGGCCCTACAGCGTCTGCTGCCGTCGCGCGTTGGCCCCTCTGCCAGCATTAGCGCGT
>NW_011630088.1:0-1301 GCF_000512975.1 Sesamum indicum
TTTAATTAACAGTCATTTATAAGTAAAAATGAGATTTTCTTCTTATAAAGTATAAATAATGTAAAAACTAAAAAAAAATATAAAATATTTTTGGATGTCCTATGAATTTTGAAAGTCTGTAAAAATTAATCTATCAATAACACATATTTATTTATATATATATAAATCTATAGAAATCTCCAGAACATATTTGAAAAATCAAACATTAACGGAAACAAATAGCAACGGTAATAAATTAACAACGGTACTAATGGCCGCCGGCTTCAAGTTCCTGAATACGCGCTCCTCCGTCGTCTCCTGGAAACCGGTAGTCTCTCTTTCCATATACACATCCACAAACGCTTGAAATATGTCGCGCAGACAAACTGATAAACCCTAATCCTAATTGCAGACGCGCAAGTTGCCACAACCTGTAGCGGATTGCGTAGAGAGGACTGGTCAGGGATTGCACTCGGGCGACATTTCGACCGTTAGGATTTTCTACCAGCGGCTCCTCGCGTCGGCCGTTACTTCATTTTCCAATCGAATGTTATTCGCGCGTCAATTGAAAATGCTCTGAAGGAGACTCCTCTCTGCACCACGCTGTCCAAAGATGGATACAGCGTTAGGACTATTGAGCACTTGCTGTCCGCTTTGAAGGCCTCTGGTGTTGATAATTGCCGCATCGAGATTCAGGGATCTGGAGAATGTGATCGTTGTGTTGAGGTGATTTCCAGTTTTGATTAGTAATGAATTTGATGATTTAGTCAAAACTATCAGTATCCCATTATACTTGGTTTATACTTTTGGTTGGATTCCATTTTCCATTTATTCACTAGAAAACTCCATTCAAATTTTTAGTTGTCTACTGATTTGGTTGTGAACTTACATGAAATAGGTTGGATCCACGGCTTAGGATTTCTGAATCATGAGAATTTTGTAGTAAGGTTATAGTATGTAGAATGATTGCTAAAGATTTGGAGAGAGGTGGACAGGAAAGATATTGAATCATTGCATGTGAATGGAAGTATGATGCCGACGAGTGCTTCTGAATCCACAAGACTTAGTTGAAGTCAAAACTAGAATTCTGAAGAGAAAGCTCATGATCCATTATTTCTACTACCATTCTTCTTCTGGCAGAAATGAAATAGCCTGGTTAATGGAGCAGGGGTCATACTTTGGTTTATCCTGGAAAGTGCTAATAAATTCCCTTGACTTTTAAACACAAGGGAAAGCCAGGAGACAAAAATGCCTATAATCAACTTACTAGAAACAGTGACTAAATGAATCACCATGTTACCTTTCTCTCTAGATAAAACGCG
>NW_011630089.1:0-1300 GCF_000512975.1 Sesamum indicum
TTGAGGCGTCTTGTGTGATTTATGTTTCTTGTCGCTTGGGCTTTTGCTGAAATGCCTTAGTAAATACAAAGTTAACGCAGTGCTAATTGCTTTCTGTTACCCATCCCATGTATTCATAGCATTTTGAATTTCGGTTTACTTTCTAATCTCATGTTGATTTTGAGCAGTATGGGTAGTTGGATTACCTTGAAGATACTTTTCTATTTCTTTTTTGTTTTTCTTTTTAAGGAATTGAAGGCACTTTTCTGAATTAGGTCAATTGCAGGTATAAATTGCAGGAATTAAAGCGCATGTGAAGAAAGAGGAAGAGTAGGAAGGAGAAGAAGAGGATGAGGAATCACCATCATTCAGATGATGATTCTGCTGATCTGGGGCATAAAAGGAGCAGAAGGAAGGCAAATACAGACTCTGATTCCGACGTCAGTGCTTCAGATAATTTGCGAGTGGGTAGGAGCAAGAAGCGGTCTGAAAAGAAGAGTAGGAAACATTGCCATGAAGAGGACTAGCTTCTACAGTGGGGTGATATGTCTTGTGCTTTTAAGGTTCCTCTAAACTGCTGCTAAGTATGCCCTTTTCAATCTTTAATTTGGTGGCTGATGAGCTTCTTGATGAAAACCACTTTAGCTTAGTGGACAATGCATTAGTTTGGTGCATTTGTTGTTTCTCAATTTGATGTAATTTATCATTTTAATTGCTTTGTTCTTATGGTTGTAAGAATTCTGATATTTACTGAGTATGCTATGTGTGATTCCGTCTAGCGATCGGTCTTGTTAGTTGAAATATTGCAGTAATGCTTTGGAATTTTATTGAGTTTAAAGTTATTTTACTTATTGGTTGCTATTCGATGTTTTGGGGGAAGCTTGCCTGTGGGCATCATGAAAAGCTTATCTATTGCTGCTCTTTTAAACCCAGTGCTATTATTGAAGCAAAGAAGGATGCAGGATTTCCGAGTGTGTTTTATATATGTTATTATATTAGGACAATTATTTTATTATTAATATTATCCAACTTCTGGATCAACCTCTCTGAAAATCATGATCTGGTGTAGCAAGTTTCTGTTGAGATCATTATGTCAAGAAATATATATTTTTATATGTTCTAATCAACTATTGCATTTCTTTTTCAATTTTGTCGACCACAAACTTGAGAAGCTTTGCTGAATGATGCCCCCTCCTTGTTCCGGCTTTTCAATTTCCTTGTGTGTGCGTCTTTTTGTGTGTGTGTGTGTGAGAGAGTGTATGTGTGGTGTGTGGGTGTGAGTGTGTGTGTGGAGTGTGGGTGTGTGTGGGGGGGGGGGGGG
>NW_011630090.1:0-1298 GCF_000512975.1 Sesamum indicum
CAACACACCCCACACCCCACACACACGCACCCACACACACACAAACACACACACACACACACACACACCCCACACGCACACACACACCCACATACCCCACACACGCACTCACACCCCACACGAATACACACACACACACATCCCACACACACACACCCCCCCACACACACACCCCCACACACCGCACACACACAAAAAAAGACACACGGATAAGGAAATGGAATAGTCGGAACAAGGAGGGGGCATCATCAAGCAAAACTTCACAAGTTTGTGGTCGATAAAATTGAAAAAGAAATGCAGTAGCTTATTAGAACATATAAAAATATATTCGTTGACATCATTATCTCAACAGAAACCTACTACACCAGATCTTGATTTTCAGAGAGGTTGATCCACTAACTAAATAATATTAATGACAAAATTATTCCCCTAATACAATTACATATATAAAACACACTGGAAAATGTTGCAACCTTCTTTGCTCTAATAATAGCACCGGGTTCAAAAGAGCAGTAATAGTTAAGCTCTTCTTATATACTAAGGCATCTACTGTGACACACATACACACACACACACACCCACACACACATACACACACATGCGCTTGCACACACATACACACACACCACGCGCACACACACCCACATACCCCACACACGCACACACACCCAACATGCCCCACACGCACACACACCCCCCACACATACACCCACACACCCCACACACATACACCCACACAACCCACACACGCGCACACACACACACACACCCCACACACATGCACAAACCCCCAAACACCGCACACACACAAAAAAAAAAGACGCAGAGACAAGGAAATGGAAAAGTCGAAACAAGGAGGGGGCATCATTAAGCAAAACTTCTCACGTTTGTGGTCAATAAAATTGAAAAAAAATGCAGTAGCTGTTAGAACATATAAAAATATATTCATTGACATCATGATGTCAACAAAAACCTGCTACACCAAATTTTAATTTTTAGAGAGGTTGATCCAGAAACTGGATAATATTAATGACAAAATCATTGCCCTAATACAATTACATATATAAAACACAATGATAAATGTTGCAACCTTCTTTGCTCTAATAATAGCACCGGGTTCAAAAGAGCAGTAATAGTTAAGCTCTTCTTATATACTAAGGCATCTACCGTGACACACATACGCACACACACCCCCACACACATACTTACACACGCGCGCGCGCGCGCACACACACACCCCACACACACACACACACACCCAACACACCCCAGACGCACACACACACACCCCCCCCCCC
>NW_011630091.1:0-1296 GCF_000512975.1 Sesamum indicum
CTTTATCCTCTGATATTTAGGCTACATCATTGGGATATCTCTCAAATTAGCGTGACAACCTTTTGAATAGTGCACGAATGTATTGTGTGGATTTTGTTTGATGATTAGTGTAGAAAGATTCATTAATGATTATGGCATCACTGTTGGATTCGTACTGACAACATATGAAATCAAATTTGTTTACGACCAAATAGCAGCCAAATTATGTATTGTTTATTGACACCGCTTGCAGGACATTGAGGTTGATTAATTTTCAAACGAATACCTGGCTTTGCACCCAATGCCATCCACAACAAAAAAAGGCATCTTTGATGGAGGAGCATTTTGAAGCTGCTGAAGAAGAGGATGAAAAGGCTATTGGTGGTACTGATGTATCATCAATGTGTGAATTGTGAGAAGATGAGCTTGAAAACACAAAGGCCAAATCCAAGAAGAAATTACAAGCTCCTAGGTGAGACACATGTTTTCATTTGGACCATAAGAAGAAAATTTCGTTCTTCTTGCATGCACAAGTCATCACATAAAAACAAGTTCAGAATGCACATTTACCTAATCAAGTCTTCAATATCATGTCATTTCTGCAGATTTTCCGATGTGAATGATAAATGGCCAAAGAAGGGTTTTAAAAAACTCCTCAAAAACGGAGAGGAAAAATCAACAGAGGGGTTAAGATTTAGTACTACTGGCGAAGGGTTTATTACTCCGGTTGATGGAAGCAAAGATGTATTTCTTTCATCAATCAGCACATCCAGGAGAAGTGGGGTTGGAGGTGGATGCGACACAAAAATCCAAGAAAGAATACCCCACTGGTAAAAACCCTCAAAACTACTATTCGCCTCCCACCATCAAACCCCATTCATACCCACATGTTTCCACTCCTTGATTTTTTTTATTTCTTTTGTTTAGGGTTTGAAAAGCCGGAGCAGTAGAGAGGAAAGGGTAAGAAAAAAGGAAAAGAAATTGACTGTTACAGGGAACTTATGGGCGGAATTGTTGGTCACTTGGTTTACTGTTACTGCTAATTTTTTTCTGATAATTACTTTCGTAGGATTGATTAGATTGACAAGAACAAGATGGTAATGCTAGATGATTTAGTTATTGATCAAACTTGATAAACTTACTATAAGCACTCTCTCCATTGTACGCTGCACTTTAACTTGAATAAAGTTTATGATGTAGTAAATATTTCGTGTATATACATATATGTATATATTAATGTAACATTAACTGCCTTATGACTCATACTTAAATATTGGAACTCATATCATTCTTCCTATCAAGTGTTGAGAATTCAAT
>NW_011630092.1:0-1296 GCF_000512975.1 Sesamum indicum
AAGGAGCTCAAGATCGCACAACATTTCACAGCAGTCGCGAATCCCCAGGCTAATGGGCAAACGGAAGTGACAAACAGAACGATCCTGCAGCATCTAAAGACGCGATTGGAAAACAAGGGGTCTTAGGTCGAAGAGTTACCGGGAGTCCTGTGGGCATATCGAACAACACCCCAAACAGCAACATGTAAGACCCCGTTCTGCTTGGTTTATGGTAATGAAGCAATAATCCCAGTAGAGATCGGTGAGGAAGCTTTGACCCCAAATCAAACAACAGCGAACGAAGCTTTGACCTCATAGTGATAGAAGAGAAAAGGGATGCCGCGTACGCAAAAATTCTGCATCAGAAGGGGTTGATGATGAAAAATCATGATTGCAAAATCCGATCAACGCTACTGCATGTGGGTGACTTGGTACTCAAGAAAGTAGAGGCTTCAAAGTACGTGGGTAAGCTCGACCCTTCTTGGGAAGACTCGTGCAAAGTGATAGAAATCAGAAAACAGGGTACGTACAAATTGCAGGATATGCAAAGGCAAAACCTACCACGACCATGGAATATCCAGAATCTGAAAAAGTTTTATGCATGACTGAGGAGATCGCATATCGGAGCCTGTGAAAGGTCATCAACTGCTCGAAGATCCATATTTAAGGTGCTTGTGAAAGGCCATTAACTGCTCGAAGATCCATGTTTAAGATGCCTGTGAAAGGCCATCAACTGCTCAAAGAACCATGTTTAAGGTGTTTGCGAAAGGCCATCAACTGCTCGAAGAATAATGTTTAAGGTCCTTGCGAAACTCTCCTTTCGCCCCTCTGCCAGTCCAACCTCTCTCCCGGCAGCGAACCCCTCTTTCTGCCCATCTGATAACGCAACCTCCGCGGCAGTAAGCTGACCCTTTAGTTTTTGGACTTCTTCGATCAGGGTCTGCATCTCCTCCACGTTAGCTTAATCCCTTTTGTCCCTCTCTGCACTAGGCCATGAGTTCCCCCACCTTGGCATCGGCGGCTGTCTGAGTTAGAGGGTTCAACAGGGCTTTTACCCTTACACTTGTGATATCTCTTCCTCTTCTTCGAACTCGTTCCCTCACCGTCCTGGTCGCCCTGATCCTGGCCCTAATCGGCATTCTAACCTTCGCTTTGGTCGTCATCTAGATGTAAATCCAGGTCTTCTGAATTATGCTCGTTAACAGGAGTCCCCTTGCTATAAATTTGAATTGGGTCGTGTGGCAACGGACTCTGCTCGGCATTTGATGGACCAGTGGGGATCAAGGCGTGAAGGGGGGAAGGGGACATAGTCGCTGT
>NW_011630093.1:0-1290 GCF_000512975.1 Sesamum indicum
AAGTTTGTGACGGTATTGGAGCCATTTGATTAAAATCAGAGGCCAGATCAAACAAAAATGCAAATAATTCTTGTGATAGTATAAATGTATAAATTATTATTTTATATAAAAAAATTAGCATTTTACTTTCATTTATTTTTAAAATTACAACAATTCATGAAGTAATTTATTTTATATTTAAATGTAAAATAAATTACTTATTTATTTAAAAATATATATATTGATATTCCTAATAATTTTCATAAAAAAGATAACACTATTAAGCATTATAATACATAAAAGAAGTTTTTCTTGTCCGTCATGTTTACTTCAACGTATGGGATTAAGTGACTAAATATTAATTTATGATTTCATTGACCAATTAATAAGTTGTTTACTAGCTTAGAATATTGTTATTAATATTTTTATTTTTTATTTTTGTTTACTTGCCTTTGATTATTTAATTGATTGTGAATTTGAATTACTTTTTTAACCTCAAATAAGATAAATTGAACTGTCAACTCAACTCATCTCCCCTCTCTCTTCGCATTGTTTTAGATTTGGTTTACTTCACTTTAGTGCCGTCTTCACTTTGTAAACTTTTTTCCCAATTACCTATTTGTATGCTTCTTTTGTTTCATCAAAGGTAAGTAAAACTATCGTAAATAAAATGATTATTGTTGTAAACTTATAAAAAATTTAAGTTCATTAGTTTATTACTCTTAAATTTATATGAAAAAAATCAGAATAATTATTATCTCTAAAGTCTGTCTTATTTTCTTTTCTTATTGTTATTCGCAAATGAAATACATCGTGTTCTATTTATAAATCGTCAAAATATTATTACAAACTATATCATTAAAAATTGTAATTACAAATATTATGGGAATATAAAAAGTACGCATACAAATAGAGGGAGTGTGTATTCAGACATATATATATATATTTACGATAATTATACACAAAACTATCTTTGTACTCGAGAATACAAAAAAGTTATTTTTAGGTAAGAAATAAGTATCTGCAGTAGTAAAACAAAAGATATGAAATATATATATATTAAATAATTTAATATTTTTTCTAATATTTATATAATATGTAAAATCAAGACTATACATATTTTAATAAGATATATATAATCAAATATCTAAACATGATAAAAAAAAAAAAAAAAGATTTAGAGTATGCATATGTATGATTGTGATTAATTTGAAATATTTATATATGATTTTCTATAAATTTAATGTAATTATATATGTGATATTTATGAATACAAAATTTTCCTGTGCAAGTTTTATAAAATATTATTTT
>NW_011630094.1:0-1289 GCF_000512975.1 Sesamum indicum
AAGTCCATATAAATAATTTTATTGAATTTCAAACTTGAATGCCAATACAACAAGAATCATGTCTGTGCTACCAAAGACAAGAAACAAACACACCTCCCCTCCCCATTATTTGTCAAAGACTAAAACAAAACCCAAATCAGAAATAGCCACGGATTTCAAGTAAAATGCGACGGTTGACAACGTCATGTTTGGCTAATCAATAGTTTAGTTATACCCAGGGATCAAGGGCCAGACTCCGAACTTCATTAGTCCAACCTTGCAGTGGAATCCGTCCCTTTCCCCACATGCAAAGTAGTGTGGCTGCCATCTCTTCAACACGAACTCGAAACCGTCCCCACCTCCATCGCTCACTTCTCCGATCTTCTTTGCTCTTTTGAGGTCGCAGTTTTGGAAACTCCAAAAGTTGGGTAGCAAGTAGACACTGTGGGGGAATGTGGTGTCGTTTGGCGGATCGTACTTGAAAACTGTACAAATTGAATTGTGGTCAATTACAACGACTTACTTGGTTAGAATGTAATAAAACTAGTTGAGTTTATGATTATATGTATTGTATACATACCCTTTTTCGTCCCAAATTTACAATGTAACATGTAGAAATACTATCACTGAGGAATTCATTGAGATTGCCTATGACACCTAACTCGATCTTTGGTTGCAAAATATTAGATATACCTCGACACATTTTGATTGAGTTATTTCTAGGGAATTATGTTATCCAATAGCAACGCTTTATTCCTATAAAAGATAGATAACAGGTTCGAACAGTGAATTACCTAAAGTGTCGTTCAAGTAAAAGGGAGCATTCTTGATCGCCCAGTCGGTGTAATTGAACCCAAAACGCCAGTTCTGCTCCGACCCCCCAACGATGATCCTCCTGGAACTGCCCAGAGTCGCATTTTTGCGTCCGGCAAAACCCCAGAAGCCGCTGTTAGTGTGGTTCCAGGCGGTGCTTCCTGCATTGTAACCAGTAGTGCAGTTCTTGGTTGGCGTTGCAGCAGCAAACATGCATGCAAATGCAGCAGCCGCAAGAAGAACAAGTAGCCCTCCCGATCCACATTTCATGCCCATTGCATACATATAGTGTGCCATTTTGCTTTTCTATATCTATGCAGTAATTAATGTTACTAATTAAGTTGATTGGTTTGTGGATGCTGTGATGGAGGAGGAGTTAGGGTTTATATAGTGAGTGTTTTGTGGGGTAATTGAATGGGAAAAGGGGATGCAAATCTTGGATAGGTAGATGGAATAGGTCAAAATTGATTTTTTTTCCCCTTAAGTTGGTTGGTGAG
>NW_011630095.1:0-1287 GCF_000512975.1 Sesamum indicum
CCCGGCTGCAAGCCTGTCTGTAAGCCAAGAGAGCTACCCGAGCCGAGCATTCCGAAGTCACACAAGGAATGCAGTAAGGCTCGTACTGATCTATTACCATTGGACTATCTGAACTGGTTGCTCTGAGTTCCTTCTTTGAGCTATGAGTTAACTGAGCTATGAGTTCTGAGTTGATCTATTGGTTTAGGAGCTTCTTTATGAGCTTTCTCTCTCCTATAATAGTGCTCTCGGCTGCCTTATAGATAGCTAAAGGGCCCGAAGCATCTCCTAGGACTCTAAGAACCTCCGGACCAACATCTGAATCAGAGGAGAGCGAGGGTCAGAATCTGCTTTGATTCACCTCCGGGATGGCTTGTTTTTAATTGCAAATTGTAAATGGAGAGAGCTGCCGAAGGCACGAACGGTAGACTCAAGCTACCAAGGCAGTGACTGACTTCCTAGTTGGAAGGCAGGAACGGAATACACCAAGGGAGGGAAGGACTTTCCCGACTCCTAGTCCTGGTCCCGGGAGCCCAAAAAGCGTGAGGGACCGGGACATAGCCGAGGGGAAGGGCCTTACCTCCCAAAGAGAAGAGCTAATGGAGTGAGCTGCCGAAGGCACGAACGCTAGAATACAGTGCAGCGGGCAGAGAGTGCTTTCCTAGTGGGAAAGCACGAGCGGTTAATGGAAGGAATGACTTTCTCTTCTTAAGAGAAAGGCATGACTGATGGTGGCGCGCTCCCTACCAGATTACTATAACTAAACTATATGCCCTTATCCTTATCCCTGCTCCCTGCTTCCTTGTGCCTTTGCCTTTCTTATTCTACAATTTAGCAATGAAAAACGTACCATGTTCATCCCGTATGGAGCCATCTTCTTCATCCGACGTACCCATTTTGTGCCCCACTCCAAACTCGAAAGTAAATGGAATGGGGAATGAGCGGTATGCAGGCGAGCCCCTCACTCCTTACTACCCGACTCCGGAAATACCAATCATAGCCGTCTTGTCTAGTATCGATCCTAATACCTTGCAGTTCCCCAATAGGCAAGTGAGGCAGCCCGAGAACCTCCAGCAAGAGGTGCTACTAGTTTCTATGATCACCTAAGGAAATAGAGAAGCGGTTTAGCAGGTAGTTGTTGTAGTTGTCTTAAAGAGAATGCCATGAGGTCTTTCTCTTTAATCTAGCTTTATTAGACCCTGGGGAATTGAAGCTATAACAAAGCGAGTTCGCGCCGGTCTATTCCGATCAAAGAGAGGAATAGAGTAAGGCGCTACCGATCCATGAGCTCTGAGCTAGCGGCTGAAG
>NW_011630096.1:0-1285 GCF_000512975.1 Sesamum indicum
GTCCAACCTTGTATTTCCTACACCATTACTGCCTGTAGAAGGTTGTTATCTACGAATTTTCGTAGATCTCGTGATGAGTTCTCGGGCTCATAAGCTTTTGCCCTAGCCTTGTTGTTTGCCTCCAAGGCTACAACTGGCTCAGTCGTGCTAGGAATCACACCCGTTTAATGGATGCGGTTTTTCGATCCAAATCACTTTCCAAGACCGACTTGTTAAAGTCGTTACACATTCAACCTTTTAAGATGCAATAATTGCCTGAAATCCTTCGAAGCTACTACGCTAACCATTAAGTCAAAACGTGTCTATGCTTTGAGGACTTATCTATTATTCACATGAATTTGGAAACCATTCACTTAGCCTTTCAGAATCAACTCTCCATAAATAGTGTGTCAGGAACACCTGTTTAATCCTTATTCAGGTTTTATAGACCGCTCTTGACAACTCTCTACTGCCTCATCGGTGTATTCCCGATTATGTCATGCCCATAGCATATGCAACATCAAGTCCAACACACTAAACTAACACTTTCGTGTTGCCTACAACAAAAACGAACGGGATGTCCAAGACATCTAAGCTTTCTCAACATTTTGATGCAACTGAGTCTTGAACAGTTTAAGCTTTCTCATCAGTCAACCATGACCAAGTCCAAATAATTGGAGCTTTCTCATCAGTCTTCCACGACTGATTCTTGAACAACTCATCCCTTATTTAGGAATCTAATTTCTTTTATGGAGAATTTTGTGAGCAATTTTATTTGTCTTAGAAACACCCAAACATCTAACCTCATTCTAAATGGGTAAGACGTTTAAATACCAAACACATTAGAACTCAACCCAACTCCCAATGACCTTGGCTCATTTTATCAAATCGTACATAGTATGATCTTTCGACAAATTGAATATTCCAGTTATGTGATGTCTGAAAACCAATTTGAACTTTATAATGAATCCTTAGGCTCCAAACCATTGATTTTGAACGATGTCCCTCATCGTTCCTCCTTATGTCCTATTGGATTGTAATCCAATTACTAGGACAAATAAGGACTAAATGTGTGATGCCCCAAATACATAATTGGGGGGATTAATTGATAAAATTTTATGAAACTTAATTAATTGGTAAATAAATTATAGGTCATAATTGGAATATAATAAAATTTGAACGGATTAAATTGGAGTTCGTTATAACACTTGGAGACAACTTATATTAATTAAGAAAATTTAGGAGGGACGTGATGGGTATTTTGATAAAAATCTAATTAAATAAATAAAATAATATATATATATAT
>NW_011630097.1:0-1284 GCF_000512975.1 Sesamum indicum
CCACGACAAAATCCATAGTGATCTTCTCCCACTTCCATTCTGGTATTGATAGAGGTCGCAGTTTACCTGCTAGTGCCTGATGTTCTACCTTTACTTGCTCACATGTCATACATTTAGCCACAAATTCAGCCATATCTTTCTTCATTGTCTGCCACCAGTAATAAGGTCTTAAATTTCGGTACATTTTTGTAGTACCATGGTGCATCGCATATGGTACAGTATGAGCTTCCTGCAAAATCGCTTCGCGTAACCCATCTATAGCAGGCACACAAACTCGTCCCCCCATTCACTATTAATCCATCAACTCTTATCGAAAAATTTATTTTCTTACCAAGTCTTATTCTTTCCAGCATTCATAATAAGAAAGGATCTCGAGTCTATGCTTCTTTGATCTGATCCACAAAGTCTGACTTAAGTTGCAAGGCTGCCAATAAACCCGCTACCTGATCAACCTCCAATTCTGTATTCATAGACCTCATCTCTAGTAGCAATGTCTGATTGTGACTTCTCAGATTGGCTAATGCACTTGAACTCTTTCTACTCAAGGCATCTGCTACAACGTTAGCTTTCCCTGGATGGAAATCAATAGTGCAATCATAATCCTTCAGCAGTTCTATCCATCTTCTCTGTCTCAAATTCAATTCCTTTTGCGTCAAGATATATTTCAGACTTTTATGGTCAGTAAGGATATGAAATTTTTGTCCGTATAAATAATGTCTCCAGATCTTCAGTGCATGTACAATCGCGGCTAACTCCAAGTCATGTGTAGGATAATCTAACTCATGGTTCCTCAATTAGCGGGATGCATAAGCAATTACCTTTCCGTTTTGCATCAACACACATCCCAAACCCTGTTTAGAAGCATTTGTATACACTATATATCCACCGCTACCAGAATGCAACACCAAAATGAGATTGGAGGTTAGTCTCTTCTTCAACTCATCAAAACTTTGTCGGCACTGTTCCGTCCACTGAAATACTACCCCCTTTCTCAACAACTTGGTCAGAGGACCGGCAATTATAGAGAAACCCTCAACAAATCTCCTGTAATATCCAGCCAGCCCTAAGAAACTTCGGACTTCAGTGGCATTCTTTGGCACTCTCCATTCCATGATAGCCTATAAACTTTTGAAGGGTCAGGCATAACCCTATAACTAGATACTACATGCCCAAGGAAAATCACCTAATTTACCCAAAATTCACATTTGCTTAACTTAGCATATAACTCCTTCTCTTTCGAAATTTGCAACACCATCCTCAGATGTTGTTCATGCTCTTCTCTAT
>NW_011630098.1:0-1283 GCF_000512975.1 Sesamum indicum
AACTATGTTCATTTTTGTTTAGGTCCAGTAACTTACGAAATTGCTTACTTTTAGTCCTCTGGCAGATTTTCCGACAATTTTACCCCTATGCAACTTTGGAAAGGCAGTTTTAGTCCATATGCACTCATAGGGGTAAAATTGTTCGAAAATATGCCAGATGACTAAAAGTAAGCAATTTCGTAAGTTATTGGACCTAAACAAAAATGGAAATAGTTATTGAACTAAAATTAAAATTAGGCATACTTAGCGGACTAAAATAATACTTTTTCCCATCATTTAGTGTGAAATTAGATAAAGAACTTACATTTTCACGATAAAAAATTTATAATTATCGAGCACAGGAAATGGTCTAGCAACCTTCCTGGGTTAACACCTAATGAAAATGCCCTTGGTTATTTGGGTAAAATACAATTTACCTCCTGTGATCAGTGAAATGTTCAAAAAGTCCTCTACGACAAAAGAATCTGCAAAAAAGTAGTAAAAAGTACTTTCTTATTGTACCATATTGAAAAAGTTTAACTTAAGATTGTGCACTTTTTCATTTATTCCACATTGAAAAAGCATAAAACAAGTTTAAGCTGTTTATACTATAAATATGTGATAGTTTTAAATAATTATCCGAAGCACTTGCCTATCTATTTTCATTGGCATTTATTTACTTCTCACTTTGTATATTTTACTATTTGTTAGTGAAATATTTATGGTGTTATATTATTAATTTTTTTTAAAAGAAGATTAACAAAATAGGTTGGATTGGGTTTCGGGTGGAATTATTTTGATCGGTGGTCCACATTGGATTGATAGGCCCTAGTTTTATGGCCATGACCTGGACCAAACACATGGTAGGGTCCCAATTGGCCAAATTGCATATTACAGTCCTATTTTTTCAAAAAGGTCAGCTAAAAACCTTCTTGTTTTGAAATAGGCAAAATTTTTTTTCTATTTTCTTAAATATAGCACACTCGCCCCTCACCGTTAATTGAAGCTAAAGGTGTTAATTTTTTCATCAAAAGACGGTTATGCCCTTATTAATTATATATTATTTCTTTTTTCATGACCAGTGAATTTTTTTATTGCATAACAATCGTAGAATTTAATCAATGTATCTCAACCGTTAGATCTAAATTATTAAAGGTTAAGATTTAATAAATTTTAATATATATATATATATTATAGTTATAATTATAAAATATAAAATATTATTTATAAAAAATAAAAAATAATAAAAGAATAAATTGCATAACACCCCCTGTATTTTAAGAAAATATCGTGAAACACCCTAT
>NW_011630099.1:0-1281 GCF_000512975.1 Sesamum indicum
TATACAGTAATTTCACTTCTCTCTCTGCACTTCTTATCCACATATTAATTCTGACAGATTTCCTTTTATGTTTTCCTTTTTGGGTTGGGGATGGAAGTGGGGTTTGTAATAGAATTACCTGCTCATGTGTTTTTGCTTCTTACACTTCATCAGTGCATGATAAAACAAAGTAACTCAACTCAGAACTGGTCCTGCATTTTCTCTTTATCATTTTCTGCTCCAATTCAAATATTAGTAACACTGACAGCAATCCTCCAAGACCTGCCCAGCGCAACTCCCCCATATTATTTTTTTTACGGAAAACCACACACATATATATATGCTTAAATATATTTTTGGAGGGCAGCAGCTCATCACTTGTTCAACTGGTCCCATAATCCTAAATCCTGCCCAGTTCGATCAGTCACTCAAACGAAACCAATTTCACTTCCCCCTATATATACACACACACATATACACATTATCTTCTGTAATTCCACTCTCTCTCTCTCTGTGTGTGTCCACAAGCTATCGCCTTTCATCTTTGATTTGGCAGTGCAGCAGAAGAAGCACACATCCCTTTAGTCAGTAAAGTTAGAAATCAGCTTTTAAAGATAAAACCCGAATAAACTCTGGCACAGTGAAGGAGCAGTAAGAAATATTTTCTTTGGAATAGGCATTGTTGTGTTATCTCGCACAACGACGTCGCATTCTTCTACTTTACAGTTCTCATTCAATTGAAATTTCCATGTTTTCCCTCCTCTTTTTTTCTCTGGCTTTGTCGTCCGTCCGTCGTTCAGCTTCGATTTCTCTTCCTTTGAGGTGCCTGATTCAGTAGCTCCTTCAGGTAAGTTTCCTTTCTCCGATTTCCACTAATTTTTCATGAAATTGAATGGTTACTTTCACATCTCTTTGCATCCGTTCGTCAAATTTTATTCCAATTCTGGGTCCTTTTTTTTTACTATTGTGTTCCTTGAGTAAATTGCCAAAATGATACACTTGAAAGCCGAATTTCGTGTCCTGAACTTTCTCAAATATATGTTCTTTATCGATTCATTGATTTAACACATCCATTTTTTAATTCACAAGTTTTGTTCATAAAATTTAAGACATTCTGTTTCTATTCCTGCGAAAAAAAGTTGTGCAAGATGGATGTATTTCATAATTTCCAAGTTGATTGACGTGATTCAAATAGTTAATAGACAGGAACTTTTGTCCTGTTTCTAATTTGCTTCACTTTCAGCCCCTCTACTCCCTCCCCATTCCATAGAAAATAACTTGATTATTTTACTTTTTCTTGGA
>NW_011630100.1:0-1280 GCF_000512975.1 Sesamum indicum
CATCCACCATAATACTGGAATTTTTACTCATATCGCACGGATCTTAATATTATTTATGACTCATACTTTGTGTCATATAATCATCTTATAGTAGTTGCAATTAATCCAAGTGAACATAAAAATCTGCCTCACTATCTCTAAGACATGTATATATATCAACTTAAATTAATTTCATTATATTTTGCTAGAAATAAATTATCAGGATTATCACGTATATCACTAATTTAAACATCTCAAACTGGAATATAATAATATATACATGAATTTCTACTAGTATCGCATGGATCTTAATACTATTCATGAATTATAATTATGTCATATAATAACCTTATGGTAGATATATAACAAGTTTAGATAACTTTAATTTCAATCAAAATAGCACTCAACAAAATAAAATTATATAATTAATTATGCTTACGTATTCACAAAATCATGGTGGAGACATAAACATTAAATCAAATAAATGACGCCAAAACAACTATTTCTTCCTATATTTAAAAATCTCAACCCATAACACATGAATATTTTTCCACGAGTATCGCACGGATCTTAACTTAGACTTAGATTTGATAAGATAATCGATCTCTATTTACGCAAGAACATATTCATTCCTTTTTTTTCCTACAAGAATTGAAATATAGGGCTACAAACTCTTCATACATTCTGAAGATAAACTCATAAATTTACTCAAAGAACAGAGCAAGTCAAAGAAAGAGATAGAGAGGGGTTAGCTGCTTTGTCAACACACAAAAGCCAACATTCAAACTTCAACAACTTTGAGGAGAATCCCCATAAACTTCATAAACATCTAGTTTAGGTGCATGACAGTTTAATAAGATCGTAAAATTCACTTCATCCTAAAGAAAGAGCGAGGCAGTATATGAGAAGTGTAAGTGTCCAGTTCATTAACCATGTTATCTTCTGCCTAGTATATAAGTTAAATTATTCGCCATATCTGTACAAAAGGGTCGAACCAGATTTTCGTGAGAAGAAAGAATTAGTAGATTTGTTATATAAAGAAAACTTATGTATGACAGATTTACGAAGTTATACTGGCATGATATTACTTGTTTACATTATTTATAATACAACCTATGAACCTCCATTTGCAAATTGATGGGCCGGTTACATAATATTGCATGTACCAAGACAACACGTATCGTAATACTATTTAAGACTCATAATTTATGTCATATAATCATCTTATGGTAGTTGCAATTAATCCAAGTGAACATAGAAATCTGCCTCACTATATCTAGGATATATATATATATATATAT
>NW_011630101.1:0-1274 GCF_000512975.1 Sesamum indicum
GACTTCGACTTTGGAATCTCAGAGGCCTTCCCCTTTTTGTGTAGAAGAGGTATTGTTCCAAGGGCGTCCCTGATTCGCTCCTGTCTGGATCTAGATGTCTCAGGGCTCTCCGTTGATTTCTTTTCATATCTGTAAGACCCTTATGTAGATCGGGAAGGATCTTAAAGACCTCGTCCACCTTTCGGCTTAAAGATTCTATTTTCATAGGTATATATATTAACCTATGTCCATAGTCTTGAACCGTCTTTTGTATCTCTCTCAGACCTTGAGAGATCTTTGATGTATCCGGCTCGAGTTTCTTCCAATCAGTCATAATTTTTATCACTGAAATTATGTAGGAATTTACCCATTCCCCTTCTCCTGGTGGGGATTCTACCATGGACTTCAGTGGTGTGTAGACGCCTCACTGCATTTCCTGGTAGCACTTGTCGGACTTCGAAATTTCTCAGCCATTCTTTTTCCTCTTCCGGAGTGAGAAGTCTTGGATCAATCCTCTTGGGACTGCTGTAACACTTGTCAAGAATTTCCATAAGAAATTTTGTTCTCTGTACCAAAATCTGAAAATATTCCCTATTTTCAGAGTAACTCGAACTTTCGTTCGGTTCCATTTCTCTCAAAGAGTCTCCTCCATTAGTGGATTGATAATATCAAAATATAATATAATCATATATTTTTTCAATAAATCTAGGCTCTGATACCATTCTAGGCGAGCATGGGTAAAAAATGCATAAACATGCAAGAATAGTGAATAATGGACTAAAATTCGCTCTTGAAAGTAGTTCAGGGGTAAAATGGTCCAAAATTTAGCCCAGCTCCGCGCATATTCCTTTTAGATTCTGTCGGGGGACCAAATTGAGTGGTTTTGAAAAGTTACGGGACTAAAATGAGAACGCAAAAGTTAAAGGACTAAAACGAGTAGCCAAAGTTAGGGGACTATTTTTGTCTTTAATCCTAATATTTATGTAATGATAATTACCATGCTTTAAGTCCATGAGTTACATGTAATTATGTGATAAGGATTAAGAATATTTAGTGTGAAGAGTGTAACTATTTTTGTTGATGGGAGGAAACAATAAAGACAAAGGAATATGAGAGATCCCTAGCCTAGAGTTGTATATATATGTGAGTTTGTGAAGGATATTTCCATCATACAGAGTACAAGCATAAGAGTCTCTTAGGTTATAAAACACTCTTGAAAAATAAGAAAAATAAGTGAAGGACAAACAAGTGGTGTTAAAGACTCTCTTTCTCAAGAGTTGTCAAATAATAATAAA
>NW_011630102.1:0-1274 GCF_000512975.1 Sesamum indicum
CGGTGGAGGAGGAGGTGGGCTGTCTGTTGGTGGTGGTGGTGAGACTAAAAGAGTGGTAGTTGATGATGGAAGGTTTAGTGTGTTAAATCTCACATACTTTTAGTGAGAAGTTGAGAGAATTTGACAAGTGAAGAATGGTTTAGGGTTTAGGATTTTTTTATTTTTTTGTAAATTGGGGAATTGTCGGGATCCCATCCCATCTATATTAAAACCAAAACATACATAATGGTTTGTACATATGACAAAGACCTGCATAATTACAAAATACCCTCAAAAATAAATGTTTAGGCTTGTAAAAAGAGCCTAAAAACCTTGGCAGCCTAGTAATGAGTTTGATAGTCAAAATGGGCACATGAAAGGAGGCACGTTGGTGAAAGCCCAGCACTATAGCCGTCAACGGCCCATCTGTAGAAGAAATGTTGGTGTTGCCCAAGAGTTGGGGCGGCCCTTCATGTGAAGCTGAAGGCCCAGCGAGTGGAGTGGTGCAGGCCATTTTGAAAGAGTCCAATTGAGTGGTGTGGTCCATGTGAAACGTGGCCTAAAGAACTGAGAGCGCAATGCAGTCTCAAAGGCAGTCCAAGGCGTTGGTCTAGCACCAGAAGACGGCCCAGGGGTTACGTGGCAGCCCGCTTTGATTTGCTAAACGAAAAATTGAAGGCTATCAACCTATCACAAAAATAAAATTAAAGCAGCCCAAGTATAAAATGGAGCCCAAATCAAAACAAAAACCAAAAGTCACAAAACAACAAGAATGCCCCACGGAAAATCTGGAAATGGAGAATTGGAAAGGGAGAAGCATCCAAAAATTCCATCCATTCACAAAACAACAAGCTCCAACAAATGAGATCACCAACACTCACGATTTTTCCCTTCTTGCAATATATATAAATTTTTCTTTATAAAACTCTCTTTTTCTTTTCTTTCTTTTTACTTGTTTTTTTTTTCTTCTTCTTTTCTTCTTCTTTTTACCTTAATCTTTCTTTTCCTTTTTTCGTTTTTACTGATACTCCCATTTTCCATTCCCTTTTCCATAATGCTTTGAAGAAAAGCTCCATCCCAGTAATCAATTGATGGACCTTCCAGATGATACGATCAGAATTGAATTTCTGTCCCCGATGCTTAGCATCATTTCTTTCAAGCCAACAGAACCACAGAATGAGCATCGGAAGGATAGTTCTGATGTGGTTCTTACCAATTGAAGAAAACCTCCAGAAACTGAGGAACAAGGTGATGTTGTTTGTCGACGGGAGCGTGGTATTGAATTTCCTAGCAAA
>NW_011630103.1:0-1272 GCF_000512975.1 Sesamum indicum
TATGGCAACAACAAAGCTGTAGTTGAGGTTGTCCAAAAAAATTTCAGAGATATTCTAGTGGAGACATACTTTTGTAATGAAAATAAGATTAAATAGTGTTGTTAGTATTATTTTGAGATTCTCACATAACGCAAGCATTCAATTCAAAGTAGTTGCATCAATTACTTATTAGAGAGAATTAATAAAGTCAGAATGAACAGATGGTTAATTATTATTAGTAACGCTTGCGTGATGGTCGGGGCATATGCATAAGGGTATGTGCTTTGGTTGTGCTCTAATTATAAGAGGAGGATATAATAGATTTGCTTATTTTATTTTTGTATGGAGTACCATTGATGAAATTATTCATATTAAAATAAACTGTAGTTGAATTCATTTTTCTACCAACCGTAGGACGAATGTATACATTCATAGCCTATATTTATATTCATAAACTTAGCCACAATATAGTTGCACTAGCTATATCATAAATATTGCCCGCCATACAATAATCAATGAAGTTAGATTGTGCATGCTTATTCAATGAAGTTAGGTTGTGGGAGTAGTATGCAAGCTCCCTCAGCCTCCAATTTTCCTATATAAATATATGACTGACAAATTTTAACAACGTACATTTCTTCTATTTCTACGAAGTCGCAATATACTGAAGAAGTGTAATGGCATCCCTAAGCGGGTTTGTTCTTGTATTTATGTTGTTAGTTGTCAATTACATCAATAATGGTGAGGCTCGTCACCTCGCAGAAGTTGGCCTTGGTGAAGAAAAGATCCCGCCAGAAGTTCTATGTTCTCTTTTGGGTGGTTGCCAACGAGCAACTATTGCTTCCAACATAGAAAGTCACCCAAGTACGAAGAATCTAGACGAAAAAATAAGCTCAAATCATGATGCCCTTAGTCAACTTGGACAAGAAAAAATACCCCCAGAAGTACTTTGTTCTCTTCTTGGTGGTTGTCAAGAGTCGACTGGTAAATCGAATGCTTTTGTGCACGCAGGTGACAAGGATCTGAAAGAAAAAACTAGCTCTAATACAGTCAACCTCAGTCATCTTGGAGACGAAAAGATTCCCCCTGAAGTTTTATGTTCTCTTTTGGGTGGTTGCCAACAAGCAACTATGGCTTCCAACAAAGATATTCAACCAAGCACAAAGGATCTAGATGAAAAAATAAGCTCAAATCATGATGGCATTAGTCAACTCGGAGAAGAAAAAATACCCCCAGAAGTACTTTGTTCTCTTCTTGGTGGTTGTCAAGAGTCAACTAGTAAATCAAATGCTG
>NW_011630104.1:0-1271 GCF_000512975.1 Sesamum indicum
TGAGAGAGCACTTTAGTGCCTTCAATTTCCTGCAAAGGCTGAATTGAGGCGTGCCATCTATATTCACGTTCCATCCATCTTCAATGATTGCCAAGAAATCTAAAATGATTTTCCCACATATTAAAAAATCAAAAAAGTTTAAGCTTGGGGCAGGGAGATTGAGAATAGAGACAATACCCGAGGAGTGTCGGAGAGATATCCTGATGAAGCTAAAATGGGCGCCATAATACAATCCGACCTCGAGCCATTCATTATTCAATAGAACCCGGTCAAAATTGCACCAAAAGGGTTTGCTATCGCTGTTGGAATACCAAGTGTCACAGCAGCCCGTTGTGGTTGCATCATGTAACCCAAGTGCAAGGCAACAATCAACAAAGTCTTTGAGTTCGGACCAGCTTGGTGCAACACCAAGTTGCTTCTCCTCCGGAGATTTCACATAGTTAAAATCGCCAAGTAAGAGTCGCGACATGCTCCACAGTTGTCCTAGTTGCATTAGTTTCTCCCACATGCTCCTTTTATTCACTACAGAGTAAAGACCATAAGTAAAAAAAATATAAAAAGAGAGTTGGGATTCCCCTCCTAGCTTCTGCTTCAATTTCGGTTCATTTGGAGCGATGACTAATGTAGTCCCTGGAATAAAATGTTAGGTTGATGTCGGGGAATTTGGCTCATCGGAGGAACCCAATGAGTTTGCCTATGAGTTTGCCCCTATACCAGCATATGGTGGGGGCATGTTCTACACTACCGCGTTCATACTCGATTGTGGCTTTGACGGGCCTGGCCGTCCCTATTCAACATTGCCGGCTGTTGGAATATTTGGCTGCGGCACACCCATTATAGGGAGTTGATGCTTCTGATTATTCTTATGTCGACGTTACACCACAATCCACTTGGTTGGCTGACCTTCTTGGAGCAACCGACTTAACGATTGCGGCAAGTGTAGTTGTATCAGCGGCGACCAGCAGTTGAGTGGCTTGGCATGTATCCTTCAAGTGGCCAAAACGTTGTATTTCTTGCAAAACTTAGGTGTAAACTCGTAGACGACCAGCTGCTTTCTGGTCACACCGTTTGAAAAGATAAACTCCACTTAGTCCACAAGTATCTTGAATGCATCAACTTCAACCAAGATATGGGGATACAAAACACGTTCCATCTTCGTTGTCAATGAATCCATGGTAATGGGAGTGCCAATCTCGATCCGATCTTGCCAAGTGTATTTGGATGCCAACATTCAAGTGAAGTGATGGAATGGTGGCGCAAATAGGAGTAAG
>NW_011630105.1:0-1271 GCF_000512975.1 Sesamum indicum
TAAGAGTGTTGTAACCGAAGTTCGGCACGCCAAAGGTTCTATTTCTTTCCTTTAAAGTCGTCAATTACACCCATCCTCTCCTTTCAGTCGAGCTCAATTACATCGACCCTCTCCTTTCCAAAGACTTAGGTTGCTAGCTTTGGTTCTCAGCAAACTACGGTAGGACGTGAATCGATCATGACGAGAATAGACTTCTTCGTAATAGAAGAAAGACTGTCGAGCATCCATTCAGCACTCACCTGGTGGTTCATCATTCAGTGTGGTGGGGCCTAGCAATATCAGATGGTGGTATCGTATAGTTGAGAAGGTAGGAGCAAGAGTGATAACACTTTCGTTTCGACGTGGCGCGTGCAAGCGATAACGAAGCGTTAGTGAGCTCTTTCACTACTTTTTCTCACATTGGAAATAACATCCTTGTGGTTGGCAACTCTCATCCTTGAATGAAAGTGTGTTGACCCAGGGCAGCCAAAGCTGGTGGGAACCCGAAAGCCTTAAGAGCCCATTAACCCATGTTCTGTTCAGCTAGCCAGCTAAGCTAAAGCTTGCCATCGACCGGTTCGTTCGGAAGTAACCGCATGCGCTCACCTATTCATCAACCAAAAGAGAGGGGAATGACCAACCAAGCAAGCAGAGCCCAATTACCAATTCTATGTTCTCTCAATCCTGTAACACCCTTCCCTTAGACAGACGACTGTCTTACTTGCTGTCTATCTCGACCTAGAGCCTGCTTTCCTACTGGATTGGGAATGAGCCTAGAAAACGACTCCTACACTGGTTGGAAGCAAAGGGGGAACTCATTCGCCTGGAGGGATGGTAACTCCTACTGCCTACTGTAATTAGATGGCCTTACCCTAGCATTTCAGGTATTTTCTTGAACTGGTAGAGATATGGATTTTCCTTCAAAGCATAGATGGTAGGACTATTGGTATTGCTACTTTCTTTTCTGAGAAAGCTTAGGTAAGCAGATGTGAGGTCCCCTAACTTCTATACGAGCAGCAGCAATCTACTTTCTGAAAAAAAGCACTGGAATACGTTCTCTTGCGGGCAGTGCTACTGTAATTGCGCTATTTGCAGCCATTGGGAGTTCACATCCAGTAGTGATAGGAAGGCTTTCCATTCTTAGAGCTACTGCACATAGAATAGGAAGTAGATCGCTTCATTTTCCTTCTTTGTCCAGAAGAAAGAACCGATCGGGAAAACCACTATTTCTAATAGATAGTTGTTCTCATTGAACGAGGATTTTATGCCTATGGGTGGTGGGTGAGCATGCT
>NW_011630106.1:0-1269 GCF_000512975.1 Sesamum indicum
CCTTTATTTATTAATCAACTATTTTCACTAGGTCGTCTGATGATGGAACGTGTCGGATTTGGGATGCTAGACACTCCCAGTGCCGTCCTCGTGTTTACCTCCCAAAGCCCACAGAGGCCGCTACTGGTACAATGATGCCTTGTCTAAAGTCTAGTTTCTGTTGGCAGCCAATATAATTGGACACATTCAACCTTATATTATTGTAGGAATGAGCAGTGCTTTGCCTTCAGCTAGTGCATCATCAAGTGCTGCTTCACCATGCCACCAAATATTGTGTTGTGCATTCAATGCTAATGGAACTGTCTTTGTTACTGGGAGCTCTGATACTTTTGCAAGGGTATGAATAATATCCTCCTGTTTGTGCTATGTGCCTGGCTACCTGGACATGAACAATGTGAATGCCAAAATATTTTCCTTATTAACAATAAGCATTTATTTAATCAGTGTACAGTTACTAGTACATTAGTAAGTTTTGACATTCAGTGTTAACTTTTTGTTGTACTTTGTATATCTGGGGTCCTTGTGCTTGCATGTAGTATGTTATAGTGGAGTTATATGATAAACTTTCAAATTTTGTGGAAGTGGACGCATGTGGTTATGTTTGTCAATAGATTGTGAAATTCTGCATGTTGTAATATGATATGAACACAGCTTTTAGATTTATGCTTCTCTTCTTGCCCCCTTGCTTCATTCAAATCCTTGCATCGAAGAAATTAGTAAGACCCTTTCTAATAAGCAGGTTTGGAGTGCTTGTAAACCCAGTATAGAAGATCCTGACCAACCAAGTCATGAAATTGACATACTAGCTGGCCATGAGAATGATGTAAACTACGTTCAGTTCAGGTCAGTAAGTCACTACTTAAGGGCTCCTGAAATTTTCAGTTGTCTCACTGGTTCTTTCCCATACAGTGGCTGTGCTGTGGCTTCGCGATCTTCTCCATCTGATTCCTTTATTGAGGATAGCATTCCGAAATTTAAAAATTCCTGGTTTGTTATTACTCATATGCCTATCCACATTAATTACACTGCTTCCATTTGCTTCACTTCTTGTGCAGGTTATTCACTAGCTTAGCTTATTTGTTCTTATGACCTGTGAATAACTTGTTATTCATCCTTCATAATCTCAGGTTTAATCATGACAACATTGTTACCTGTTCACGTGATGGCAGTGCAATTATTTGGGTACCTAGATCAAGGAGATATCATGTTAGTTCTTCTGGCTCTTAAGATTTTAGTGCTTAATGTATGAATAAGTTTAAAATTTTGAAT
>NW_011630107.1:0-1267 GCF_000512975.1 Sesamum indicum
GAAAAGGAAGAAGTCATTTCCTATTTATTTTACCGTTAGTTTAATTGGCTTAGTTAGCAGTCTCCTTTGCTGATAGAGCGGCAGAAGGCAGCTAACGTAGTGGTATTCGCCTTTGCAGCTCTTCCTGAAGAAGGAGCGGAAGCCACTCGACTGATAAGGAGAGGAGCGAAGGCATCTCTATCAGCTAGTTAGCTAGCCGCAACTAATGAAGCTAGGTCTCTCAGTTGGTTAGCTAGTGTCATTGGCCTTCGGCTTCTGGCTTTCGGACTAGTTGCTAAGTCGCTTTCGGTTAGGGGATCGAAGAAAAGCACGGAACTTATTCTATAAAATAAAGAAGAGAGCAGTGATCTCATCTCGACACATCCCTTATGTCGTCTTTTCGTGTGAGAGATATTACTCTAAGCCCGAGAGAGAGAATCATCTTTAGTTTCGGGAATAGGATCCGACAGCGAAAGACATTTATTTCCTTCCTTTCACCGACATCTGGCATATTAGAGCACCAGCCCAGCCCTTATTCTGCAAAAAGAGAAGTGGGCATCTTCCTTTACTTTCGCGGATTCTCAAGCAGGGGATTCATTCTTCCTTGCGGCCTAACTAGCAGCTTAGCTTGCTGTTGTCAGTCTGGTTTGCATTCTATTCAAAGCATTTTCGATCTTAGGCGGGCTCTACGACCTCGCAAGGCACTCCCTTGGTCAAACATGATCATTTAGATAAGTAATGCACTTTGCTTCCATTGTTAGGGGGGGCTGGGCCTGATCTTTCTTAAGACATCGTGCATTTGGCTGCATGTGTCCAATTTCTACGCATTGACTAGTTATTTGAGGTAGGGAGGGATTCACGAGAGTTGGATCTCTACAACCGAAGACGGTGGTGCCCCTAGTATCACTACAAGGGGTAAAAATAAAGGTAAAGAGGGGGAGATGAATTGCGAAGAACGGATGTGACGGCGAAGGATGGATAGCCGGGAATGATCACAGGTGTAGGAGTTGGGAAAGAACTCTGATGGGACCTCGGAGGCAAGGTCTCGTAGAGCCTGGCAGCACTAAGGGACTAATCACGTTCACCTCATCTGATGCTGAAGAAAGAAGGTGTAGGCTGAGGAAAGGGGGTCTGCCATCGGCTCTTTTTCCTTACGACCAGGAAGAAAAACCTCGGGAGCAGGGAGAAGAGCTCGAGGCAGCAAATTGGGATTTCGAATCTCTTGTTTTCGAAGGGAAAGCTGTTCAAGTGGCGGGCTGAATTGAAACCTCTACCGGCCTGCCTTCCC
>NW_011630108.1:0-1263 GCF_000512975.1 Sesamum indicum
GAAAAAGGTTTTCCTATGGATAGCCGACGTGATGAGTAAGTACTTGAAGAGTCAAGTCAGATACCTCATCAAGATAATGCAACGCCATCTGTACCTAGGGGTCCCAATAATAGTGCTCCAATTCTCTATAGGTCAACAGAGTATCCCAACCACCTGATAGGTATGGATTCTTA
The DNA here is from genome assembly GCF_000512975.1 of Sesamum indicum. NCBI lineage: Eukaryota > Viridiplantae > Streptophyta > Magnoliopsida > Lamiales > Pedaliaceae > Sesamum > Sesamum indicum. The sequence goes on from NW_011630108.1 coordinate 174, forward strand.
GGCTTGACTAACCAGTTGACGGTGATCCAAGAACATATGGAGAAGCGATGTATGACATAAACTTGAATAAGTGGCTTCAGGCCATGAAATCCAAAATTGACTCGATAGGTTCAAATCAAGTTTGGACCCTTATGGACCCACATAAAGGCGTCAAGCTAATTGATGCAATGGGTCTACAAACGTAAGCTTGGAGCTAATAGGGAGGTTATTGCCTTCAAGGCTAAGCTCATGGAAATATCATGCACTCAACGACCCAGGGGCGACTTTAAGGAAACCTACTCACCCGTGGCCATGGCCAAGTCCATTCAGATACTGCTCACCATAGCAGTATGGTATGACTATGAAATATGGCAAAATGGACGTGAAAATAGCGTTCTGAAATGGTTTGACTGAGGAAGAGATCTACATGGATTAGCCGAAAGGTTTCACCTCTGCTAGAGAAGAATAGAAAGTCTGTCGTCTCCAAAGGTCCATCTACGGCCTTAAAAAAGCTGCCAAAAGCTGGAACATGCATTTTAAGAAGTCATACGGGAATATGATTTCATCAAGAACGAATCTGATCCTTGTGTATACAAGAAGATCAGTGGGAGCTCAGTTGTGTACCTTGTGCTTTATGTTGACTACATCTTGCTCATTGGAAATGATGTCAAGATATTCGGAAACATAAAAGCATGGTTTTCTCCACTCAATTTTCCATGACGATATGGGAGAGCTTCCGACATCCTTGACATCAAGATCTACATGGATAGATCCAAAAGGATGTTAGGATTAACTTAATCCTCGTACACAGAAAAAGTCTTAAAGAGATTCAAGATGGAGAACTCAAAACGAGGATTCCTTCCAATGAGACATGGAATTAAGATGTCTAAGAAACAGTCTCTCAAGACTGCTGAGGAACTTAAATGGATGTCTGACATCCCCTATGGTTCAGCCATGGGTAGTATTCAATATGTTGCCCAATGCATTAGGCCCGATGTCACATATGCGTTGAGCGTAATGAGCAGATATTAGGCGTGTGTCAGTGAAGCACACTAGAGTGCGGTCAAGACCATACATAAGTACTTGAAAATGACTAAAGATATGTTCTTGA
>NW_011630109.1:0-1261 GCF_000512975.1 Sesamum indicum
ACGCACTACTACCTTGACTAAGGATAGGGCTTTGCTCACCGGTTCATAAGTCATTGATATCCTTTTCATCTTTATTCCCTGCCTTTGCTTTGCCAAACCCCTGTATTGTTCAAACCATCAATCTTGTTCAAAACCACCACAAGATTCAAACTACCAGCAAAAGAAATGTCCAATTTTTTGGAAAGGGATCAGCCTTCAACGTCTTTCTCGGCACCTGCGTCTTGATCACTAGTTGGGCCGCCAGGAAGATCTTGGGGAGAAGAGTGATTCGGAAGCAAGCAACTTCTAAGCTTCAGCCTCAGCCTCAGAAAGACCCCCCACCTTAACCTTACCGAGAAGTGGAGGAAGCGGATCTGTGCAAGCATTCCATTCCAAGAAAGTAGGCTGTTACCTTAGTCCTTATATCGGCCTATCCCTCAGTCCGGTATGCCGGTAATCTTGTTTTCGGTCTAGCCCCGTCTTGATGTATTCCCTTTCTCCTCGTTCTCTTTGGCCAGTGGTCCAATCTGTTCTTGTCGTATATCCATGGGCTGCTTTCCTTTTTTAGGACCATTGTCCGTAGCCTTTCTTTGTGACTTGAGGATGTCAAAGCTCTGTCTCTTCATTCGCAATCCGTCTAGTGGTCCATCGTAGGTAAAGTGCGAAATGTAGTAGGAGAAGGTTCCATCCTCTCTCCATCCGCTTTCGTACCTCTCTTTCCGGTTTGCTATGCTAGCCTTACAAGTAAAAGTATTCCAGTGGGCCTACGCTTTCCATTAGCAGAAAAAGCTGTACAAGTGGTATCAGTCTTCGATGTAGTACAATCCGTTGTTTTCGTATAGCCAGGGACCGGTCTTTGAATTGCTTGATCCTTTGTAATTTATCCCTCCTTCTACTTTCTTTATTCAATAGTAGACGAGGATGGCATCGAATTATGTTGGAGGAAGGGAAAAAGCCCTGTTAGCATCCAGAATTAGACAAATAAATACTGTTTGCGAGGAATCCACTGTTTTCGCACCTTAATCAATAGGTAAGGGTAATGTGATGATAGATATCACATTACCTATTATATAAGGGTAGGCAACGAAAGAAAGAGGTTTTTATTCCACTACTAGAGACTATTTCCTATAACCAACCTAATTCCTGTAACCAAACCTACTACTTTAACTAGTACCTTTTCTAGTACCAGCACGGGGAGAACCTTTACCTCAAACTAGTTCCTATTACCTGTGGCTACCCTAATATCCCGTTACTGTACGGGAGCGGAAGCGAGAAAAGCAGG
>NW_011630110.1:0-1260 GCF_000512975.1 Sesamum indicum
GCCTTTTCTTCTTGACAGAGGCGTGAAAGAATTTGGTGTTCCTCTCTCCCGCTTCAAGCCATTTGCAATTGCTTTTTTGCCTCCAAAACTCAGATTTAAGGTTAAGAGCATGGACCAAAGCAGCACTTTGTCTGTTTAGGTTGATCAAGTTGGCTTCTGATGGCAGCCTATCAAACTGCTTCTCTGCTTCATTAGCAGCAGCCTTGGCTTGGTCCACTAAAGAAAAGATATTGCCAAAATTATCCTTGTTCCACTGCTTGAAGTGTTCCTTCAGCTAGCTTCTGTTGCAACCTATACATTCCCTATCCCTGTGTCGGGGCACCCCAGGATTGTTTAACCATGTCGTGGAAGTTGTGGTGCATAATTCACATATGCTGAAATCTGAAAGAGGAGGGCACTTTGTCCTTAGTTCTAGTGGCAGTAATTAATAGTGGGTGGTGATCGGACAATTTTCCGGGGAGATGTGAGACTCTGGTGGAATTGAATAATTCAGTCCATTCTTGAGAGTATAAGACTCTATCTAAGCGCCTCCACACCCTTTTGTTAGTCCACGTGAAAGGCTCCCCTTCAAATCCTGCATTAGTTAATCCACTATCCAAGACCATATCATTAAAGTCCTCAATAGAGCCTAAGCTACTGATGGTGCCTCCTTGGTTTTCATGGGTATGAAGCATAGTGTTGAAATCTCCTCCAACAATCCAAGGTACCTTGTTGAGGGACAGCCTTTTAAGCTCTTCCCACAAAGCTCTCCTGGGATTCCTATAACATTTGGCATATACAAAAGTACAAAAAATGTCCTCTTGAAGGAGAATAGAACATATTTTCACATGAAGAAGTTGATTAGTATTCTATAACACCTGAACATCAAAACCAGCCTGAGCAAGACACCAGATTTTGTTAGAAATGTTAGAGAAAACGGAATGAAAATCAAACCTTTAAATGAAAGAAGCGTCTTCCATGTGAATAAAAGGTTCCAGCAAAACCAAGATATGAGGTCTATGAGTTAGAAACATGTCAAAGAGAATTTTCTATTTATCTATCTTACCAATACCACGAACATTCCAAATCATAATTTTGGTCATTTAAAATTGTAGAGAGGAAGAAGAAACAGACCTAGTACGCCTTTTAGGGAGGGTCCTAGTAGTACTGTTACCTTTGTTCTTGTTTCCTTTGCCTCCTCCTTTGCCTGTTTAAGAGGGTTATGTTCCATGGAATTGTTTCTCTTTAACTTGTTTGACATAGTAGAGTCTTCCAAAATGT
>NW_011630111.1:0-1259 GCF_000512975.1 Sesamum indicum
GGATTACCAATGTCATGATTGGAATTAGGAAAGGAAGCTGTGGCACTTCTTACTTTCTATTCGGAGGAGGTTGAATCAATAGCAATAGTAGACACGCAACGATCTTTGGCTCTTTGCTAGACAGGAGCAGTACAGGAAGCATCGAATGCCACGGTTCTTCTTACAGACTAGGCAGCAAATGAGAGTGATAGAAGAAGCTCAGCTGTGAATGCTGCCGATGCCGGAGCAGCTAAAGGAAGCAGTAGCAGTACAACCATCCAATTGCAATGGAATTGCACATTCATCTTCCTCTATCCATTCCTTTTCATAAAAGTATGCCTCTATGCTTCTATCAATTTACATTGCCCTTTGCTTGAATAAGCTATTAAGGTGCCTGGGACACTCTTAGATACCCAGAAAGAGCTGTGAGGGAGAACGGAGATTTCAGGCTTTTTTTTTCAAGAGAATGCCATAACTGACGGTCGATATCATATCCACGAGATTCGCTTCCCTCTTGAAATGGGAATAGCCCTTACCCTTGACTCTCTTCTACTGACGAGCAAGAGCATAGTATTAAAGAAGAAATGGCATGTCACACATCAATCAGCTTTGATTGAATTCATAGCTTCTTTCGTCTTTGTCCGGTCTGTCTACCCCGGGTTCTCTTAGTGAAAGCGGAGTAGCTAATAAAAAGTGTATAAATCATTAACTATAACTATATGACAAAGAGGATTGGCCTACAGCAGGCGAGGATGCCTAACGAATCAAAGATTGAATGTGAAACAAAGCCAAGCTTTTTCCGCATATAAGGAAGCCTCTATGGTCGCCCCCCTTTCTGCCGATTAGTCCCCACCTCTTTATCCAAGAAAACTGAAACGGGCATGCCTTGAATCTCCTTCGGGTAATGTAATATAATAGTAGACGAGGATGGCATCGAATTATGTTGGAGGACGGGAAAATGCTCTCTTCTCTTAGCATCCAGAATTGGACAAATAAATACTGTTTGCGAGGAATCAACTGTTTTCAAACCTTAATCAATAAGTAAGATAGCCACTAGCCGGCAAAGCCCTCCGAGATGCAAGAAAGGGAAGGGAGGACGGATTGCCCTAAGGGGATTTTTTGGTCTTAGCATACGGCCGGTCTTAGTCTTAGGAATCCCATCCCTAACGAGCTAGAAGTGAAATAAGCGCTCTTAGCCTTTTTCTTGACAGTAGGATTTGTGAAGCTCTTCCCTTCTGCTCGACTTGTCTATTGAATCAGCTCTTTTCCAGGAGTAGACA
>NW_011630112.1:0-1258 GCF_000512975.1 Sesamum indicum
TTTGGCGATAGACCATATCCACACCCTTAGGGGAGGAATTCTTCTCCCACTTGTCACCCTTCCTTGTTGTGCGCGGCATTGCGTGAGGGCGTTTGACGCGCCGCACCAGCTTTTCTTTCCCCACCCTCTGACCCGTGAATCTCCCCTTCAGATCTTACCACCGAACTCGCTCTTCGAAACCTTTTCCGATTCGACGGAATGGTAGTTTTCAATATCGTTTGAGTAGGTGAGAAGTATCAGGCTTTCACCCGATTTGTTATGGATTGGATGATGGAAAGACCAGCAAGTAGGGTCTTGCCTAGACCTAGATTGAACATGCAACTAAAGGGCACCGCTATGTAAAGGTAAAGGCAGCTCCAGCCTATGAAAGGAAGGATGGTCCCAGACCTCTTTGACCTACCGTTCGCTTTGCTAAAGCAGTACTACCAGGATAAGGGCAGGTGGCATAACGCAGCCCTCACCGATGTGAGTGACTGTTCTTTCATGCAATGCATAACGGGCGGGCCTCAATGAATGAAGGGAGGAGTATGAGAAAGCCAGCTAGAGCAGAGCTAGTTGTTGGAGTTGTTCTCCTTCCTGTTGCCCTCCTACAGATATTGAATCCGCTCTTGATGCAATATCTGTTGATTCCCCTATTGATGAACCTCCTCCAACCTCCGAAACGGATAAGATCCCAAGAGCTTCGTCTATACATGAAATAGGAGCTTCTACGTGCACATTTCTAACAGCGGTTCTTCCTCCAACAGTCAAGTCACTAGCACTGCTTATTCCAGCAACAGCTCTTACTGTAACAGAACTAGGACCGTCAACTCCAACTGTAGCAGCGGGAATGCCTTCCCCACCTGATATTGCATCAACGGGGGTTTATTGAACACTATAAAGATTTCGAACAAAAGTCTTCCTCTCCCTTTGGTCGAGCTCAATTACATCGAGCCTCTATCACATTACTCTCACCAACCGCGGATGTGGGACTTGCAGCGGAAAGAGATCGTCCGTATGCATCGACATCGTCCGCGATTTGATAGCATAGGGAAGCATGGAATCGGACGCTACGAATACGATGAATGGGGGGCGTTAGACAAATAAATAGGGCACTACTAGGCCTTAGTGGCTTAGGACATTAGCTGTAAGACTTCCAAGACTAGAGCTCTTCAACCCTTTTCTTATTCTTAGTTCTCCGTACCCTTATAGCGCCTGTAGGGTACTCTTAGCTTATAGACCTATTCCATTCTACTCTTTTGAGTGAAAGCGGGAAAGA
>NW_011630114.1:0-1255 GCF_000512975.1 Sesamum indicum
TGAAGGTATGATTCAATCATCTATCTTTGATAATGCCTTTGATAGTGCGATAGTCTCTTTAGCAAGTAGGCCAATCCGGGAATGAACTAGCCAGCCAGTTACTGTAGCCAGGATTCTATCGAAAGCCTTTATGATACTCTTTGTTGCACTATATAGAATAGTAAAGGAGGGAGTAAGAAAGTGTATGTACTACGGGCAAGTTCAAGTGAAAGCTCTAGTCTAGAGTCTTTAAGGGAATCTTCTTTCTGCCAGTAGTAGCTAGCGCGAGGTGCCATAATGAAGGGAAGCGAATCAAGTGGGGGCTGATTCTAAACTAAGAGGGCATATCATCTTATCTTGGAAGGGAAGGTGAAATGGAGGTAAAGGCAAAAAAAAAGCTAACAAAAGAAGAAAGAGCATCAGTTGTGTCAGATAAAGGAAGTCTGTAATGAAATAAGGAGGAGCTGAAAGCTGCTTCCCAAGAGAGGAAGGAGGGAAAACTCTGAATGGTAAGCAGTTCCCTTATTAATAAGCCCAAAGAGGCAGACATCTAGCTAACAGCTCCTTGCTTTGACGGGGATATCTAAACCATTTCATTGCCTTTCCTTATTGCTAAGAGCTGCGATGCCTACTTCTATTCCTTTTTCATTTCCCATCCTTTCATTTGAATGAAGGAGAGTTTGTCCTAGCCAGTTTCCTCAACTCAAGGTCAGAAAAAAGCGGAAGAAGCGCTGTGCTAGTGAATCGAGAAGTCTTTCACAGTCTTATTTATTGAAGTGAACTTTCAGCAATAGCCGAGTTCATCGAAGGAGCAGAAGAGGGTAGAGGAGGTCGATTTTGGAAAGTCCCCAACTGGTCTTGACCGACCAACAGCCCTTGCTTGGCTCTTCGGGCTAAAGTCTTTTGAAAAGCTTTTATGATGCCGTAAAGAAAGCCTTTTTTTTGCCTTGATTACCCTAGTAAAGATATACCACGCAAGGAAGAGAATAGGCTGCAGACTGTGGCACTGACTTTCGGAATGGAATGCGCAGGGGACAAATGCCAAAGCAAATGCACAGAAGAAGCTCTTAGATGTTTATCCAGTCTTAACATCAAATCCTTCCTCCTCAGAGGTCCGCAAAAGAAAAGGAAAAGGTTTAGCGTAGCCCAGATACCCAGAATCCACTCTTCTTGATGGAATCCCCTGCTTGAGAAGCTGTTGTCGGAATAAGGGCTGGAAGTCTTCTGCATCTAGACAGGCCAATGACGGATTCGAACCTTTGACGGCTAAGGCGGG
>NW_011630115.1:0-1253 GCF_000512975.1 Sesamum indicum
TGAAGAAGAGGGTTTAGAAGGTAGGTGGGAAAAGGGACTAATGAAAATCATGAAAGGTTCACTTGTTGTTTTCAAAGTTGAAAAGAAACGAAACTTGTATTTATGCTCAGTTACTTATTATTCTATGACTACTTCTATGAATGAATGTGATATGAATGCATTATGGCATAAAAAGCTTGGACACAAAAGTCTAAAAGGACTTGAAATTTTGAAAAGGAAGGGATTTTAAATGATATAATCGAAAAACTGGAATTCTGTGATGATTGCGTCATGGGTAAACACCATACAGTACATTTTCCTGTTTCATCTCCCTCAAATCCTTTTATGTCTATATGCATTCTGGATTATGTACATGCTGATGTATGGGGTCTTTCTAGTGTTCCAACGCATGGTGGAATCATTATTTTCTATCTATCATTGATAATTTCTCTAGAAAGGTATTTGTTTTCCTCATGAAATATAATCTGATGTTTTTAAAAAGTTTGAGAAATGAAAAGTTTATGTAGAAAATCAAACTGGAAAGAGATTGAAATCTCTTAGGAGTTTTTGGAACTTATGTCAAAAATTTGGAATAAAAAGGCATAGAACAAACCCCTATATCCCTCAACAAAACATTGTGGCTGAACGTATGAATCGCACTTTGCTTGATAAAGTTAGATGTTTATTAATAAGTTTAGGTTTACCTAAGTCTTTTTGGGGTGAAGTTATTCTTACTGTTGCTCATTTGATAAATTTGTCTCCTTCTGTGCCTTTATCTAGTAAAACTCCTAATTTTGTTTGGACTGGTAAAAAATCTGATATTTCATCCTTGCGTGTTTTTGGCTGTTCTATGTTTCTTCACTAAAACTTAGATAAATTAGAACCTAGATCAGTTAAATGCGTTTTTATTGGTTATCCTGAGGGAATAAAAGGTTATAGACTTTGGGTTTGTAACCCACCTGGTTTTAAGGTACTAATAAGTAGGGATGTTACTTTTAACGAAAATGAGTTGCCATGCTTAGTTAAAACTCAAGATAGAGAAAAAAGAACCTATTTTCAATACGGTGGAGGAACGTCTAGAGGATAACCAAGAAGGGGAAACAACAACTTAGTTGAACAAACAACAGAAAATGATGCAATAATCACTGAAAATACAGAAAATTCTCTTGATGATTGCCAACTTGCCAGAGATAGAGTTAGAAGAGAAACTAGGATCCCTCCTAGACTTAGAGATTATCACATTGCCCTAAATATTAAGTTATTTGAACCTACTA
>NW_011630116.1:0-1253 GCF_000512975.1 Sesamum indicum
CATCCTAGACTAGGCATCTATGCTTTAATACTTTCCACCGCATTACACTTAATTGATTGACATAGGAACCTCTTTTCCTATCCGATCAACCACTGTGGCCATAGATTCATAAGGCGTGACCTCATCTCCAAGTGCATAGGAGATACCTCCATCATATGTTGATAGGGGATGGATCCTCTTTTTGCAACTCACCATACTTGCTACATATTCCAACTGCATTAAACCAGGCTTATGATTATTATGCTGGTGATACAATCACCTCTCATGCACATCTAATATACATTCACCGTATGCACGTGACTATCGTGGTTCCTCAAGTTCACGAACTACTCCCGTACTATCGGAGCCGGGGATCCAAGTCATACTGACTAAGTCTCCAAGGCTTCCATATAATGATCCTCGCGAGTCAGTTCAGTTGATTAACCACCAAGCCAATCAACCCACTAAGATTTCATAGACGCACCTCGTCTGTTACTGATGAAATGCGGCACTTATCGAATGAATGTGACTCTTAGTGCAAGTCTCCGTAGGACACTTGATGCCCAATCTCGAGATCCTCAACTTGGAACGTTTCAGACCCAACCCCAAGGCAGTTGATTTCATTACTGCCATTCAATGCGCGGTCCAACTGTACGATCATTAAGTGGTCTGTGGGCTTTGTTGTGATGTTGAAGCAAATGTAAACATACAGATTGAGCACAACAAATAAAGAACCCAATAAGTGAATACTCATTTTATTCACTAAACAATAATTGCTTAATATCGAGTATTGTCAAAATAGATTATATCCAGGCTAATCTAATTGGCTTTCTGGTCATCTATTCTAATACTCATGAGGATACAAACCCCTAATCAAGGGTCTTTATGGTCCCTCGAGGGTCCCCTTGAGGCATGACCAAAATTTGAATTAAATACACTTTGACTTTGAATTAATAATTAATTGACCCAATCAATTAATTTCAAGTCCACATCCAATCATTATTTAGTTTTTGGACCTAAGATTAATTAATCTGAGTAATTAATTAAAAAAACCCAAATATTTAATTAATCTAATTAATCAATAGTTTTTGTTTTCTATTGTATAGAACCTTAATTGAATAATCTAATTATTCAAATAATTAATTTAAAACTCTTTAAATTAATCCTCTCTCTCTACTGGAATTAATTCAATAAATAATATTCTTTCCAAATTAATTCTCAATTAAGTTCTCACAATATCGTTAGTATTTTGTTTGTGACCCTTATAGGTCCAC
>NW_011630117.1:0-1252 GCF_000512975.1 Sesamum indicum
GGATATGCCGAGGATGGAGGAATATATGAAGGTAGCCATCGTAACTTCTGCTTATATGATGTTGTTAACAACATCCTTGGTCGGTATGGGAAACCTAGTAACTAAGAAAGACTTTGACTGGATTACAAGTGAGCCACTGCTTCTTCTTGCATCCGCAACAATTTGTAGGTTAACCAACGACTTGGTAGGATACGGGGTAAGAAATTAATTAACACAAATTTCACACTCAATTTATACTTAATTTCTTGGACATATTATGCCAATTATTATCTTTCTTACAAGATTTTTTGGTTCTATTAATTTTCATTTATAGTTTGAAAAGAAACCCACAGCAGTGGAATGTTACATGAATGAAAACGGTGCCTCAAAGGAGGAAGCTTTTGCTGAACTCCAAGAACAAGTCACGAAAGCATGGAAGGACATGAATCAGGAAAGTCTTCGACCAACAATACCAGTCTCTATGCCGGTCGTAACACGAGCTCTCAATTTTCCTCGCATTGCACATCTTTTCTATGTGGAAGACGATGAGTATACCAAGTCCGAAGCTAATATAAAAGACATCATACACGGCGTGCTAGTTGAACCGATCATGTCAGTTTAAAGATCCAAGTCGGAATTGAATGATGTGGGAGGCTGGAGGCTGGTGAACCTCTCCTGCTCGTCAACTTCACCAATCATATATATTAAAGTTACTGCGTCTCAATAAATAAAGACCTGACCAAATGGAAGTGTAGTTAAAGATTGATGGAGTTTGACATCACTATGTTATCTATATATAAACTGTGTGTAGGTATCAAAGTCGGGACTGTTCTGAATCTTGTATCTGAATTTAATAAAATTTCAGCATATTAATAAACAAAGAATTCATGAAATGGAACTATATACTTAAAGATTATTTCAAGCTTGGCATCTTGGCCATGGACCTACTACTGTTCAACTGCTTTTATGCCTCGATTGTTGGATTTATTAATTTAATAATGTTGGATTCTTAATCCAATATTGGGCTTTTATGTAAAATAATTATGTATTATGGACTGTCAAAGTTTTAGGCCCAATAAAATAATCAAATACGATTTTAGTAAATTTGTGTCTTAATGTATCTGATAGGATGTGGGCCTTTTTAAAATGTAGAAACTAATGGTAATTTCAGTTTTAGTAATGGGCTGAAATTAAAATACTTATTATTATATATGTGTATCATGGTCCACAAATCACACGATATTTCCTTAAATCTTCTGACATCCCATAATCA
>NW_011630118.1:0-1251 GCF_000512975.1 Sesamum indicum
CTTGACGCCTCCATTTTCGCAGGCAACGGGCTACTAGCAATCGCACCCAAAAGCATACCCCAGCTCCCGAGTGGGAGCCTTGCATGCCGGGATTGCCGACGTTTGCCCACCACAAGCTACTAATTTTAGCATCGCAAGCCACAGGTGGCGCCAAGCACCCCCGACCGTGGGATTCCGACGGCACCCACATCGCTCTGCTTATGCGAGGGGAGGCCCACCCCTCGCATAAGCGGACCGACCAACCTTGCTTCGATGGAGCTCGTGTGCGATATGTTCTAGCAAATCGCAATTGAAGCTCACCCCCGACGGTTTGCCATTGTGGACGTGATGGCGTTCGGCGCACATGATGCAAATGGGCATCGGCCGTTCGCAATACCGTAGACCCCTGCTCAAGCGCCCCGCCGGAAAAGCTCGTCGGACTCTCGCCGCCAAAACAAGTCCAACACAAGCCATACCCAAGCGATGAGGGCAGCCGAGACTTGGGGGCTGCGGGGGGGCCGCCTTACCCCTGCCCGCCCCCAGCGCCCAGACCCCCCTCAAGCACCCACCTCCCCCTATAAGAGGCTTAAAAAAAAAGCCTTGTGACAGGACTAGACATTGAAAAGGCTGAGTAAGGCACTTTTTTGCCGTTTTTTTAAGCTTTCTACCGTATTTTTGCATGAAAATTTGCATGTCACCCCAAAATCACATGATTAATTTAATTTTCTTGAAATAATTTATTTTTGAGTAATGAAAATATTTATTTAATTATTTTAATTATTAAAAAAATTATAAATAAAAGGAAAAAATGGGAAAAATATGAAGACACATTGGACAAGTGAGAAAAATATGTGGGATAATATTTTTATTTTTAATGCTCATATTTGTATCGCGAAATATTTACTTTAATATCGATCAGTCATATTATACGTCCCAAAAGTTTGAAAAAGCATCGGAAAAAATTAGATGAGTCACTTTCAAATCCCTTGTTTTCCAACAAAAACATTATGTATACATGAGAATTGCCTCTTCATGAGCACTTCCGTGCTAGTTATCAGATGGAGCAACATCGATGTTTTTGGATAATACACTGTCAATTGTCTTCCCACAATCATCAAAATCAGACAAACAAGCTTCAGGATGTTTCGAGACCTGACAAATAAGCCGTGGGCAAGATGTCTTTACATTCTAATGTCATAATTAGAATGAGTGTTGCAAAGGTTGCCAAAAAACGGAGTGATAGAAGGCGACGGCCACGATAGCAGTGTTGGA
>NW_011630120.1:0-1244 GCF_000512975.1 Sesamum indicum
AACGGACAGAATAAAACCAATCTAATTGTAAATACCAATATGCAAATACTCATTTTATTCACTTAAATAATATTACATAATATCAATTAATTATTAGAATAGAATACACTCAAACCAATCTAATTGGCTTTTTAATCATCTATCCTAACATAATATTGCTTATATAGTGGTTGATTTCCTTACTATACCTGAACCTGCATTAAATTTTAACTAGTACTAAGTACTATGTATAATGACCTTTTATTATTTGTTTATCTGCTACCAGTGCACATTTGAATTCTATTTTTGCGTTTTTGGTTATCTATGAAAGTTACTGTTCTCTAAAAAGAAAACCAAAAAAAAGAAAAAAAGTTTTAAATCCAAAAAAATATCTTCAAATTAATAAATTATAATTTATCGATTTAATTGATACTTTTTTAAATTAATAAAATTACGTAGTTCAGATATTATTAATTTATAAACTATAATTATCCTTTCCTAAAATGCTACTGTCTCATATTCCGTCTCAAAAAATTAAAAAACAAAAATAAAATCCATAAAGAAGGATATAGAGGCTTCTGGAACGAACAATATTTCTCTGGAAGCTGGTGTAAAGTAGAAGTGCTGAAAGCGTGAATATCTTAGAACTTAACTGAAAGCGCGAGAATCGTCTGCGCACGACTATAAATAGTCCACATTCTGCAGGCAGGAAGCATCAGAGTGGTCTTACCTACAGAAAGCTATCAACCAAATTTTCAAAACCATCCATTTCTATTTTCAGTAAGCCAAAATGTCTCTGATTCCAAGCTTCTTTGGCAACCGCCGGAGCAACGTCTTCGATCCAATGTCGTTGGATATCTGGGATCCCTTTGAGGGCTTCCCCTTCTCCACCTCCTCCGCCCGAGAAACCACAGCCATCGCCAACCCCCGCATCGACTGGAAAGAGACGCCGGAAGCCCATGTATTCAAGGTGGATGTTCCTGGGTTGAAGAAAGAAGAAGTTAAGGTGGAGGTTGAGGATGGCACAATTCTGCAGATAAGCGGGGAGAGAAGCAAAGAGCACGAGGAGAAGAACGACAAATGGCACCGTGTGGAGAGGAGCAGCGGCAAGTTCCTCCGCCGCTTTAGGCTGCCGGAAAATGCCAAATTGGATCAGGTGAAGGCGGCAATGGAGAATGGGGTGCTGACAGTCTCGGTGCCCAAGGAGGAGGTGAAGAAGCCAGAGGTGAAGGCCATTGACATCTCTGGTTGACCAAATTATCATT
>NW_011630121.1:0-1244 GCF_000512975.1 Sesamum indicum
CAACTCGTGTTCCGGGTGGGCACAAACATCGCCGACGTATCTGCCAATTGTTTAAGATATATATATATATAATGTTATGGAAAATAGAAAAAAAGTTAAAAGAAAAACAGTGTTTCGCTAATTTCGGAAAAAATCAAGTTAATTATAATTGTTATTTATTGATCCATATACAGTTATAGAAAAACTATATTTTTCATCTCCTATTTTAGAACATTATATACTTTTAGTCCCATTATTTATGAAAATATCAAAATTAGTCTCATATCCGGCAAAAAGATTAAGTCTATATCTTTCGTCCAACTCCTATTATAAATTTTTCCTCCAAGCTAAAAACTTAACTGCCATGAGATTTTTTAGGGGAAAAATGCAAGCAACCCCCTTGTGATATCCCAAATGAGCAAATTACCCCTTTATGAAAAAACAAATATCGATTTACCTCTCTGTATTTTTTAAAAATACAACAATTACCCTCATATGATTTTTAAAAAGGAGGTAAAGTGCTTCATTTTAGAAAATATAGGGGGATAAATTGCTATATTTTTTTCACAAGGGAGTGATGTGCTTATTTTCAATATCACAAGGGGCTAAATTGATATTTACCTGATTTTTGAGTGGCTTTTGCTGTCAAATTTCAGATAAAAGTTGAAAAGAGGACATAGAGATCTTTTGGAAATATGAGATGAACTTTAGAGTAAGTTACAATAATATTTTCTGAAATTTGGTATCATTACGAATACCTTCACGTTGGTTGAAAAAAATACTAATACCCCATTGATTTTAACGGTCATCTAACAATTAACTCAATCAGTTAGATTTCCATCAAATTTTATTGTGAATGGACCAAAATATCCTTGTAGATTAAAAATTATAATTTTATTTATTTTTTAAAATTTTATGATTTTTTAATGGACTAAGTATATAGTTTTTTTCATGTCTTTATAAAAAATGTCTTTATATTATACTAATTCTCATTTCATTAGTCAACTTATGTAGTAGTATTTCTATTAGTATTTATATGAATTATGTAATATTTGTATTTAATTAATTGAATTTTGAATATGTATGTTGATGTGTATTAAGTCTTTTTCCTTTACTAGAGACATTGACACTTAATTCTATCTTATGCTCTGGCTAGATAATTTAATTGTAGTGCCTTGTAAACAAGTTGACCAACAATTTGTTTAATTTTTCACTCAATTAACATAAAAGATTATTATATCATTAAATCAATTATCTTCAATTAT
>NW_011630122.1:0-1244 GCF_000512975.1 Sesamum indicum
AAGATGGAAGGGGTTTAGGAACGGTTGCCCTGACTGTGCCAAATCCCGCCGTTTTTTATGGTGTGGTGATACGCTCTAGCCAAATCCCATCCATAAAGGTTGTTGGCGGAGCACAAGATCTAGGATCTGATCATAGCACAAGAGATTATCCGCAAGATTTTTAGTTTTACAAGCTAGCTTAAGATACTATTTAGGGCTCTTTCCAATTTCTTCCCATTTGTTACGGTTTTCTCATATTGTAACCCATTACAATTCTCAATGGTAAGGAGCATTGTCTTGTTGATAGCGCCACTACACATCCCATTCTAAGACACAAGAGTTTTTTCTCAAACTTGTTAATGGCAAGATCAACTGTGAATACAATTTCAGGAGTTAGTAATCTTATGGAGGGCTTCAGAAGAACTACTATATTGTTACTTGAAGGAACAAGGTTACACATAGTATTATAGTAAATCACAAAGCATGCTAGAACACTTGGCTCTAAAGAAGCAAATTCTAGAAAGAAAAAGGAGCATGCCGTCTCAATTATTGACAATGCTAATGTGACCACTAGTAAACTCTCTAAGTAATAAAATTCTTGAACCGATTGATCTAAATGTAATGAGCAAGATATCGAGATTAGTTACGAGATGTCTATTAATTATGCTTACAACAGTTTAGGTTGTAACATGATAAAGGGTAAATTGCATTTTTGTTGCATAAATGGATCTATTTTTAATTTTGGTCCCATACTGTAGATGATTTAGTAGGAAAAAAATTATAAAACATGGATGCAAATGGAGAAGTTCTTTGTCACTGTAGAAGAATTGCAAGATTGAGAACCTTATGGACCAAAATTGAAAACAAGTCCAATTATTGGACAAAAAATGAAATCCACTGTCGAATAGAAATTGAAACAAATGTGATTTTTGCCTATTTTGTAGCCGTCGAAATCATGGATGAAAACGAAAATGATCCTCAAACTATAGAGGAACGCTAACACTTAAATAATTGAAAATAGGTGAATGTAAAGAGTCACACACTAATCACCAAGAATGAAAAAGGAATTAATTTGGAATTAATTCTATAATTAATTCCATAAGATGTAACTAATTAGATTACTCACACATGAGAGTACATTGGATGGATAGCCTAAGTTTAAACTTATTACATTAACTGAAATTGTGCTTGTCGTTATTAATTTAATGAATTGGATTCCATTAAATAATAAGAGACAATTTGAGCTTGAATATTTAATTGGATTA
>NW_011630123.1:0-1244 GCF_000512975.1 Sesamum indicum
CTCGCGAAGAGAATAAGATGCTGCTCCCCCTCCCTCTGTCTTTTCCCGCTTTGCTAATCTTCCCCGCGGGCGCGGGAGGAAGAAACCTAAGAGACTAAGAGAAGACGCTCAACTCTTAGGTCCTTTTTTTCAGTGCAACACAGGAAAGCGCCCTCTTTTTGTCATCCCTTGGCCTATTGGGATAGCACGGGCTTTGCCTGCCCTTTACAAGATTCCGGCTCGGCCCGGGAAAGCGCTGGCAACAACAGAAAGGAAGGGGTCCATGTAGCTGCTGCGCCCGCCCCCTTCTTAGTCAATGGGGCACAGCAGGTTCGGCATCTACTACAAAAGAGAGAATCCACTTCAGATAACCACGCCTCTGCTAGGCAGCGTGTGGAATGGCCGAGAGCGGACCTTTTTGGATATATAATCCAAGTCGAGAGTAGAGTTACGGGAACAGCCGTCTGATGGAAAACGACTTTCACGTTCGGTTCAGAGAGCACTTTTTTCGTTGAGAATTCCTCGTTCCCTTTCGTGTGAATTCCCCAGCGGCGAATTCAAAACTTGTGGGGCCCTATCTATTCCATCTCTCGAGCCCCGAAGAAAACCCCCCTCCCCTTCGGACTCAATATCTCTTTTGACTCTATATATGTGGGCACCTGATATCTATGAGGGTTCACCCACCCCGGTTACAGCATTCCTTTCTATTGCGCCTAAAATCTCTATTTCTGCTAATATTTCACGTGTTTCTATTTATGGTTCTTATGGAGCTACATTGCAACAAATCTTCTTTTTCTGCAGCATTGCTTCTATGATCTTAGGAGCACTGGCCGCCATGGCCCAAACGAAAGTCAAAAGACTTCTAGCTCATAGTTCAATTGGACATGTAGGTTATATTCGTACTGGTTTCTCATGTGGAACCATAGAAGGAATTCAATCACTACTAATTGGTATCTTTATTTATGCATCAATGACGATAGATGCATTCGCCATAGTTTCAGCATTACGGCAAACCCGTGTCAAATATATAGCGGATTTGGGCGCTCTAGCCAAAACGAATCCTATTTTGGCTATTACCTTCTCCATTACTATGTTCTCATACGCAGGAATACCCCCGTTAGCCGGCTTTTGTAGCAAATTCTATTTGTTTTTCGCCGCTTTGGGTTGTGGGGCTTACTTCCTAGCCCCAGTGGGAGTAGTGACTAGCGTTATAGGTCGTTGGGCGGCCGGAAGGTTGCCACGAGTAAGTCAGTTTGGGGGACCGA
>NW_011630124.1:0-1244 GCF_000512975.1 Sesamum indicum
TGTTAAATTATTTAATTAATATATTAATAAAAATTATAATTATATTTACAATCTCTCACTATTGTCCTTTTCCGCAAATCACACTTACCTTTTAAAAAATTATAGAAATTACTTCTAACAACCCTTGAAATAAAAACAAAATAAATAAATAAAAAAGCTTGTTTTATCGGGCAACTATGCCCCCTCATCACTTATTGATTGCTCTCTTTTTTTGGTCAACTTAGTTTGAATCAAGATAACTTACAAAATCATTTAGAATAGGACTTGGGAGCTAAAAGCATTTAAGAGACTTTAATTCATTTTTTTAAAGTTCTAAAATTAATTATATGAACAATTATACGTAAATTTCTTTTAATTATATGTACTCCTTGTGTTTATTTTTGTTTAACAAATAGATTCCTCTGTTAGTTAAAATTTACTGAATTTTTTTATGTTAATATAAACTTAAATAAAAATTTATATTACCCCGAATTGATAGAGACGGGCATTTCTATCATGAAAATTAATTTAATTTTTAAATAATAGAAATACGGTCTAGAATATTTTTGTAATTACCAAAAAATAAAAGAGGTGTCAAAGTAATATTTATGAGGGAATGTTAACTTATTCGATTTAAACAAACCATTCTTGCCTTTACAAAAATACAGAAACCACTCCTTTTAAAATCCAAAAATGCCCTCAAGTCAAACGGTAGCCAAAGGGAATAAATACTATAACCCCACATATTTTTTCAATATTTATATCAATTTTTAATTGAATCTCTATACAATTTTGATAATAAAATATTAAATTATTCAATTAATATATTAATAAAAATTAATTATTTGGTTATTTCAATTTTTACAATATTATGGGAACGTATTCTTCATCTTCATATATATTACTCTACCTTTTGGTAAATTAGTATTTTTGTTATAAAAATTAAAAAATTTGTTAATCCCTCTACCTTTTGGTAAATTAGTATTTTTGTTATAAAAATTAAAAAATTTGACCAAGTCAACATAAGCATTTTGGATATTAAAGACTATTAGGAGTTGTATTTTAAAAGACAAGTGCGGTTTATATAAATATAATTATTTCTGAATATAATTTAACAACTAATAAAGATAATACAATTACATAATATCTTACAAGTTAAAACTTTAAATCTAATAAATAATTAAATTTTAAATATAATATATTAGATGTTGAACCCAAAAAGAGAGAATATATTTTTTAAGAATAAATTTATTAAACCACAAGTA
>NW_011630125.1:0-1242 GCF_000512975.1 Sesamum indicum
AAAATACTAAGAGCTTAAATAATTCTCTGTGTTTTTTAAAAGTCAAGTAAAAATCTCATCTTGTTTTAAAATAGGCCAATAAACCCCTCTCTATTTTCTAAATATAGCTCAATCACCTCTCTCCATTTAATTAGACTAACGGTGTTAAGTTTTTTATAATATGACCATTATACCCTTATTTAATATGTATTATTTTTTATTTTAATGATCATTGAATCTTTTTCTATTAAATAATGAGCTTCAGATCTACTCAGTTAATTTCAATAGTTAGATTTTTTTAAAAAAATAAAAGATTTGGGTTCAAGAAATTATTTAATTTATATTATATATAAATAATTTAAAATTCTAAAAAAATTAGTATTATTATATATAAAAAGTTTTTTGTTTAAAAAAAACCCTAACTCCTCCCCTTCCGCTACCCCACATCCGGCGCCCCTAAATTTGGGCAATGGCGTGGGCGACGCGGAGGACAGTAGTCACCATTGCCTCCAATTCTTTTTTAATTTTATTTATTGATTGAATTATATTAATTAAATATATTCTAACTAATAAAAATAATTTTAAATAATTATAATAATTATTATATATTATAGTTAATTAAAAATAATTTTAGATAATTATACTAATCATTATATTTAAATTAATTTATAACTTACAATTATTATAATTGCTTAATATTTATATTCATGTACATATTTAAATTTGACAAATAAAATTTAGTATATTAGTCTTTCTAATGTAATTACTTTTTTTTATTTTTATATGTATTTTGATGTTTAATATAAATATATTTCAAAATAAATGAATTTCATATTTTTAGAAGAAAGGAAAATAAAAAAAATTAAAAAAGCCAATTTGATCATAGTAATTTTACATATAATATAGGGGCATTTTAATCAATTAAAAGTAAAAATTGTCAAGATACGCGAACAATCAATTCCAAACACACATTTGATGTGTCCTCCCACCTTTTGTTAGTTTCTAATTGAAAAGATTCTTTTTGCTAAATTTACTAAAACACAGAGAACTTTTAGCC
Organism: Sesamum indicum; assembly: GCF_000512975.1. Classification (NCBI taxonomy): domain Eukaryota; kingdom Viridiplantae; phylum Streptophyta; class Magnoliopsida; order Lamiales; family Pedaliaceae; genus Sesamum; species Sesamum indicum. Next base: position 1,037 of record NW_011630125.1, read on the forward strand.
TATTTCTAAAACATCGGGAATAAAATGAAGTTTAGCCAATTAATTGTAAAGCAATGTATAATGCACAGACACTTCAAAAAATTACCCGATACAATGTCAGACATTCCGTGTGGTGGTGTCCATATCAATGCATCATATAAGGCAACCGGCGCGCCCTTTTCTTTTCTTTCTCTTTAATGCTAATTTTGAGGTGAAAGGAGAAAAGG
>NW_011630126.1:0-1240 GCF_000512975.1 Sesamum indicum
TGAATCACAAAGTGCCTTGGTTGGAGAGGAGTTGTGGGCACTCCCTCTTCCGGTGCTCCTTTACTTGACAATGAATGCAAACATCATTTTTCCTCGATCGCTGTGAGCCACCGTTCTTCCCTTTCACTTTTTCCTTTTACATTGGAGCAACAGGGGTACTTGGAGCGCTAAAAGTGGCTATGACGACTTTTCCTTTTCCCTTCTTCCTCTTCCGACTTCCGGCCTTCTTATCTTTTGCCTTGGAGGTCAAAGTTTCTCCTATCAATACTGATGGCACAAACTTGTGGGTCGTTGCCTCGTATTGAACAAACATATTAATTAACTCATGACTAGACTTCTCAAGTCCATTCATGTTGTAATGATAAATCGGTCACAAGAGGGAGGAAGTAATTGGAGGATCACATTGATGTACGTGAGGGAAGCATTTTGAACTATGTCTTTTCACAGAAAACATCTTTGTCCTGAAAAATGCTTTTGTAGCGGTGTATTCAATATGCCTATCAGGAGTTGCATAACTTCCTTTATGCGAAGCATTATCAAGGGAACGTATTCCAACCTATCATATTACTTTTGGAAGTCATTGATCATTAAAGCTAATATGATACTATGGACCTTGCAGTTGTTCTCATGCCACCTCTCAAACGTCACACGTTCTTCGTGCGAGGAGCCTTTCAATAATGTCTCTAGGAGCGACTTTTCGAAGACATAACCCTGATTCTCGAAATTTAGGACAATATTTAGATTTTGCAGCCAATCGTTGTAGTTTGTGCCATTAAATTTATTAGTCTCCATTATCAGGGTTAACGGGTTCTTAGACATTTTCTACATTATAGAACTAAACAGAAATGTGCAGACGATAGTAATATTATTGATAAGCTCAAGACATGGTCTTGAAGGGGATCGCGTGGTACAGGCCGGTAATGTGCTAGCGGAAGCGATAAATAAAACACATAATAGCAAAAATTAAATCCGGAAAATAAATGAGGTCAACAGGTGTACCATTGGAGTTCATGGGCGTTCGATGTACTAAAAATAAAATGTACATAGGGCTGATGTTGGATTACCAAAATCGAAAAAACTAAAAAGGTGAAAAATGATACCTTGAAATTCTCCTCATTTGAGTCTTCAACATAGGAACCCTCTAATTCTTTCACATCAGAATGCAGTCGGGATCTCTACGACCTCTTTCTAGATGAGAATGAGAGAAGAAAATTACACCAAGTGCACAAAGAGAGAAGGG
>NW_011630127.1:0-1239 GCF_000512975.1 Sesamum indicum
GATAGGACTTATTTTCTCTTACCAAGAGATAATAAGGTAAGAGATTCTGACTGTGAACCTTACGATTTTGCTATCTTAGCAGTTGAACTTAAAAGGGCCGGCAGAGCTACATCTGGATGTCGGCAAAAATCCTTGAATCTAAGTTTCCTCCCGTATTGGTCTTGGGTAGAAAAGCGCTTATCTGCCCTACCGATCTCCATCTTTCCGAGAGGCTTCTCCATGGGGACCACAGAGCGATCATAGTATAACTCTTCAATAGGAGATTCATAAGCGAATCGCTTTCGGATTTCCCATTCATGAAAGAAGGTGCAGGAGTTCTTTGCATCCGTAGAGGAGGCTCATCCATTGATCTTGGCTTGCTTCATTGCATTCATGAATTCATATAATCTTTCCTCTTTTATAACATATTTATTTCCTGTACTAGGATACGATATACAATACTCCTTTTCCTTTCCAGTACTATTATAAGCCCCTATAACCAGGGAGTTTAACTAGAACCTAGATAGAAGCTGCTATCTCTCGCTATGCTTTTATGAGTGGATTTGAGAGAGCTGGAATTGAGACTATCATAGTGGATTTTCCTCCCACCATATCATCTAGAAAAGCTATTCATCTTACAGTACAGGGTCCTAATAAAGACTTAAAGATATGAGACTATAGCTGCTAGAGCTGTTTTCATGCCAGCTGGTATATCTAGCAAGGATAAGCTAGGCCCCCGCTCTTGGTGCAATAAAAAAGGTGTTCGGGCTCTTTCTTTCACTCCTAATTCTGTTAATGCGTAAGTTCCGTCGCTACTTTCTAGCCTACTATAACTAGAAGGCTGTTTTCTAGCGCGATCATCCCTAGCTTGTTTGCTTGGTGGGTTTTTATCAACACAACAGTAAAGAATAAAAGAAAGTCACAGTTATACCGAGACGGCAGACGAGGACGATACCTATTTCTTCTCCAAGTCGTGAGCGGAAGTAGTGGATCAAGTCGCTTTAGCCGACGGGCAAACCTTTCATGATCTGTAAATCGTTTATGAAGTAGCCCTTAGCAAAGATAGAAGGGAATGATCCTTGTGAGAAGGGCTGCTGGCGTTAGAAAACAACTATTGTGGTGAGTTCTCATCAAATGTGCTGGCTAGGATATTTGCGTTGGTTTTTCCAACGAAAAGCAGTGTGTAGAAAGAGAAAGATGTAGAAAGAAAGAAGGGCGCGTTAGCGCAACGGCTTTCGCGCAGCTCATTGCTTCTTGCTT
>NW_011630128.1:0-1238 GCF_000512975.1 Sesamum indicum
CGTCCCAGTACTAATGAAGGAAGGAGGATATTAAACAAAGAAGGATCCCACCATTTCACTCTTAGCAAGGGAATGAAAAAGATTTTCTATTTTTATAGTTAGGGTCGTACCTATCCAATAATATTCTAATATGAATGACTCGCTATTCACTCGGTTTTTGGGTAATAATCATTATGTAGGAGAGATGGCCGAGTGGTTTAAGGCGTAGCATTGGAATTGCTATGTAGGCTTTTCTTTACCGAGGGTTCGAATCCCTCTCTTTCCGTAACTTCACCTAATTAACTATAGTCGAAGCCATACCCAATCGAAAAAGGATGTTATCCAAATTCAAGTAATTGTAGTCAAACCTGACCTGTTGACCCTTTGGCTTTTCCGGCGATACGAACGTATTTAATTCATTTTGTTCTGTAAGACAAACGCAATTTTCTTTTTAATTCTAGACGAATACGATATTGAGATCTTTATAGATCGGTGGCTTTTGGAAAAAGTCTCTTTTTGTCGAGAGGCACCCATCCTCGTAAAGGCTGTGGTATCTATCGAACTATCTTTCTCACCGCGGCTCGAGCAATCCGATTCAAGGGAATCTTCAATCGAGGCGTTGACTTAGATTCCATTATCTTTTGTTTAGTTATAGAGGCTCATCTTTCATTGATAGGAATGCAGCGCACTTGGCATTCCAGACTTTTTTGCACAAGAGTAGCAATTATCCGCCGATCCCGGGGATAGGAACAGTCAGATGAGACCTGCTAGTTAGGTTCAATGCCGATGAAAGAGGGATCTTTAGGAACAAAGTTTGGCGAATCAAGAGGAATGAGCTACCTTTGAGACGGACGGATTATCCCCCACCGATAAAAAAGAAAGAAAAGGCTAATCTAGAGGGACAGGCGAAAACTCCGCTGCTCCCCCCGGAGGTTCATCATGCAGAAAGATGCAAGAGGAAGGCAGGAGGGATTGAATCGGGTCGAGTAGGGGAATCGGAAGCAAGCGACCAGAAAGGGCTCCATACTAGACTCGCCCTTGGACGAGACGCATGGGCTCCAGAAGTAGATCGGTACTCTTTTTCCCGCCCCCAGACAGATCAGTTGATGGATAGAGGTTCATCTTGTGTCGAATATGCCACTCCTCCGTCTTTTTGGACAGGAATCATTACCTTCGATAACATCGACTCATCTCTCCACCGCACTTTGAGGGAAGGACATCGCCGCCCACTCTAGCAAAAACTATACGCATCGAATGAA
>NW_011630129.1:0-1238 GCF_000512975.1 Sesamum indicum
GCAAAGCTACTCATGCACCTGGCCTGGCGATTGAGGGGCAATCATATGCTTCTGTGAAAAAATTATCCTCTCATCGATGTTCTACCGAACTGAACTAATAATAGTTTTTCATTTAGAAAGAATGGCGAAAGAGGCCTCCTTGCATTGCCCAACTAGAGCGAAAAGCCTTATTGCGTTGCGGCCCTAAGTAGCTATGGGGTGTTGATGTACTTGGAACCTAGACCGGTTACCTGAGTATGGCGGTTCGGTAGCCGTTCAATGATAGCATGAGATCCTCGCTTCGGTAAGTTACAAGGATGAATGCAAATAGCAAGGCGCTGTGCTGTGTGAAGTGAGACTGGCTGCCCTAAGTTAAGTGCTTCCTTATTCATATTCATTAATGATCTTGCTCAGTAGGAGGGCTTTCCCCCTTCTGTGCAGCCTGATTCTCTCTCTGGAAATGAGGGTGCCCTCGATTTACATTTATCATCGAATAAGGAATCCTTCCATGGATGAGAAGGTTGAGTTACAGTACAGACTCCGTTGGCTTTCGCAAGGAAGCATCTCGAAAGTGGAGCTACCTGCGGCACCCTCACTCGAACTCTATCCCATACCCTACTTTACTTTATTCGTCCGAGCGGCCCCTATAATATACGATGCGTGAAGGAATAAGGATTTATTTCTACCATTCAATAATTCGAAATAGTTAACCAAGCAGTAGCCAAGAACAAAGAAGCAAGCCAAGATCAATGGAGGGTCGCCCCAGTCAAAGATGGTAAGAAGGAGTAGAGCTTTAAGTAAAAACAAGATGGGGCTAACGATCTTTCTTTTACTTTGGGCTATAGATCAAAGATGATAGATTTCTTTACCAGCGGGTCTATCTAAGGTTCATCATCCTCCCCCTCTTTTTAGGTCTCTGCCTATGTCTGTCCCTCCTTCTTTGCTCTGGTCTTAGATAGGGCTTTTAGTTAAGCACTAGCAGTACTATGTTGTCTAAGAGGATTTACCTTTTATTCCCCAACTGAGAGCACAAGGTTGCTTTGGTTCGTAGCGCAATCAAGCAAGTCGCAAAGCGGTCAGCGATAGGGGAGGTGCTACTATCTATAAGGCTTGGTTCTTCCTTCTGCTGCGCTCCTCCTCAATACCCCCGAGTGGGCTTTCAGCGCCTCGTATCTTCAGTTGATTATGTGCCATATGTCCCCAAAGCTTCTTTGATTCAAGTACTTTATGGAAAGTAGGAGGTTGGGAAAAGGGGCATC
>NW_011630130.1:0-1238 GCF_000512975.1 Sesamum indicum
AAACCCCCCCCCCCCCCTCTCTTCACCTACCACCACACGCACAAATCACAAACCACACCATCTGCCGTCTTCCCCTTTTTTCTTCCCCCACCAAACCCTTATTCCTTAGTTCATAATTACCCTATAAATTTCTTCTTCAAATTAATCACACAACATAATTATCCTTAGTTATTTTTTTTAATTATATATCAATCATATAACAAATACATTGCACTTTCCATATAATTGATTTAAATTCAATTAAACTCAATTTGAATTACAATTTTCCTCCAAATTTTTCCTTACTTTTGTTTATTATAATATCCAGTAGTAATTACTTAGTTATAACTATCATTACATGGTGATAATTAATATATTAATCGATATAATAATAATAATAATTAAAATTCATAATGTAACTTTAATTATTTTATTTAAAAATAAATATATATATAGGCCTACATGGAAGAGAGTAGTGGAGTAATAACAGTGGGACAGGGGGAACTATTTCACCAACTCTTCTGAAGAAAACTCCTAAGGGCTAAGGCCCCCACATTATTACTTAATTCTACATCCTCATTATTTCTTATGTGATTTCAATAATTCTAATTTAATTATAAACTCTTAAAATTATTACTTTGTTAGTGAGGTTGCCCTACTTAGTAGCATGCCCCCTTCCCCCTTTCTATTAACTATACCTATGCATAAAACCGGTTGGTAAATTAAAGAAAGCATTTATTGAATTAAATACAAATAATATATTTTGGCTAATCTAACTTTAAATATCTTACTATTTGGAGTCGTTTATTCATGTGGGGTCGACTTGACAGATCATCAAAATTTATTTAGTTATTGAATTTCGATGTGATTAGTTCAAGTAGACTGTTCGTACAAATGCTCTATACATAAAATGTATATATAAGATTTTTTATTCAATTTTGAGTAATAAAAAACAATTATTGAAATCTATCCAGTGATTCATAACTATGAATACGAGCTTGACCCTACACTCACGGTTTCAATTGAACGTTATTATTATTTGATCGTTGGTAATAAATTAATTAATAATATGTTGTGCAGCATGCATGCACAACCCTGTATGAGATAAGCATTGTAATTTTACATGATCTGAATTATTACTTCTCTTCTCTATTTTAAATTGAATTTTTTCTCGTATAATTTTATTATATATGTATAAAGTTATGAGTAAATGTTTGCTTGGGATTTACAGGTGAATAGGGATGTTTTTTTTTTTTTTT
>NW_011630131.1:0-1237 GCF_000512975.1 Sesamum indicum
GGGATCTCTTTTCGCTCATCCAGACAGATCGATCGTCTATAAGATAGCGGCTCGTCTATCTTCGACATTCATATAGGTAGCTATGTCACTTCTTGCCGATGCGATCCTCACCCTTTCCATTGAGCTCAATTACATCGATCCTATAGCGCATCCTGACTCGGACTTAATTGTAGGAAGGTCCGCCGGTCAGGTAGAAGGTGATCAAGAATCAATGTCTTCATCTGAGCTTGCAAGCTTCAAACTCATTTGATCCCGCTCGAATATAGGAAGCTAGGGAGCTAGGTGAATACCCCGATTAGACCATGAAGACTCTTGCTCCCCTAAAAGCGCTGCTCTTCTTTCTTCGGCTGAAATTATATCCGCTTCAACAGGGCAATTTATATTATAGCACGTCAGAATCGCTTAAGCTAAAAGAGAGCTGCTTTGGAATCAGCGTAAGTAGAAGTGGGTCACCCCATACTTGTAATATGGGCAAGTACGCGAGATGTAACCAATAGATTTGTCAACGAAGTCCTTCTTTCAGCAAAATGGAAGCCCCTTTGTGCAATCGATTTCAGTATGCCGGTTGAATTTGAACAGAAAGAGGGAACCCGGTCAAAGGCTTGCTTCTTTCTTGATGGTTGAACGGCCCAAGGGGTCGTGGGATCAGAAAGGCTTAACTTAAGCTTGTTCTACGCTTTCAAAACTGAGCTTCACGGCGATCCTCGAATTGGGAGGAAGAGAACCAGCACCTCTTCTTAGCTACGTGAGTGCGGAACATGCTCTCTTCTTGATCTCATCAGCATAGGCCAGGCCGTTGAGTCGACGCCTGCCATACCAAGGAGCGAGATTGATAGATAAAGGTAGGTCGTCTAGAGAGGTTAAGGTTATCTAGGAAAGGAATTCAAAGTCAAATGGTTTCCTAGGGAGGAGAAGGTGGTTGGTCGACTAAAGGTGTTAGGACTAAGTTGAAGCGCAGCACATAAGCGCATATTCATTCTCGGTTCCTCTCTTTGTTGCGAGAGAGCTAATCGAACGGGAGGGCACTCAACCTTATGTTGTGAGGAAGGGCGAGTGACGAAGAAAGAAGTGCTATGATCAAGGCAAAATTCTAAGTATGATTTTGAGTTATTTGAGGGGTTCAGAGATTCTCATTCCAAAGCAAGCAAGAAATCCTCTATTTCTGGCGGGAAGTCAGGCCCTAGTGCACAGAGCACAGAGATCGGAGAAGGAAAGGAGTGCATTCTACAGTTACGGT
>NW_011630132.1:0-1236 GCF_000512975.1 Sesamum indicum
ATTATTAATCAATATCATATATTTTATTTTGGCTAATAATAAATTATGGTACTTTAATTTATACATTTAATTTTTATATAGAAATAAATTTAATCAACAACTTAATAAATTATAATTTTTTTATAAATATATATTTGTATTACGTTATATTTTTCTTAAATTAACAAGTAATTCACTTATAATTTTTTATTATTTATAAATTTATGTCAAAATTTAGTAATTCTTATAAATTAATCTAATAATAATAATAATAACAACAACAATAATGATGATGATGATGATGGTGGTAGAACAATTTTAATTATTATTTTATTATATATATAATGAGATTAAAAAATTTAATCAATAATTACTATATCTTAAAATTCGGGCACCTGATTCATATGAAATTTAAATATATACAAGACTGTGTCCATTAGATCATATCCGACGGTATGATTTAAAATCACATGGCCTGATTCAACGATACACCCTCTTGAATGATTACTCTTATGTTTCGAGTACGATATCTCAACATCCGTATATCCAATAAGTCTAAAACTTTACTAAATGTATTTTTCATAAGTTTTATCATATCTAATGGTCTGATCTGAATTTTGATGGCCCAATTAACCCATGTTGTTCAACAATGTAACATGATAGTTACATCAATGTTATACTAATATTTATAAATATATAAATTTTGTAAATTGTGAACATATATTAATTTCAATTACATTTATATAAAAATTTTATAATTTGATTTCATGATTTAAAATAATAATAATAATAATAGTAATAATACAAAAAGTCAAAAATCAAAAACCCATCACTTTCTCTCTCATGTTCTCGTTTTTCTTCCTCTTTCTTTCTCTCTCTTTCTTTCTCTCACTCTTTCTTCTCCATTCTTTCTTCTCTTTCAATTCTTCCCCAAATCCATGTTAGATCCCTAACCCAAATTCACGGCAACAAAGACGGCAGGTCGGCAACGAGGACGGCGACGAGTTCGGCGATTAGTACGGCTTCCATCTTTTTCCACTCATTTCTTCCCCAAACCCATCTCTTAGAACCCTAGTCCCAAATTCACGGCAACAAGGACGGCAACGAGTACGGCTTTAAGGTAATCCTTATTTCTCTGTTGCATTTTACTTGTTCTTTTTTTTCTTGGATTTGGGTGTGTTTTTAGCATCTTGTTTAATTTTTTTTCTTGGGTTTGGGTGTGTTTTTAGGGGACTATGATTTGTTTAATTCTTGTTG
>NW_011630133.1:0-1235 GCF_000512975.1 Sesamum indicum
CACAAAAGATAATAGATACCATCAAAAGTTTATATTTACCCTCACTAGATGTTCTCATGTACATAACCTCACCGGGAGCTTTAGCTATCTATAAGACTGCTCAGAACACTATGATAGAACAGATAAAGAAGAAGGAGAAGGAACTCAATAGCTACATCTCATAAGGAACATCCAGCTCAGAACTCAGAGCTCATAGTCCAAGAGGGATGTTAACTGAGCTATGAGTTCTGAGTTGGTAGCTAAGAGTTAGATGCTAGGAGTTCTCCCCACTCCTTACTACCCAGCTCCGTTAATACCGATCATAGCCGTCTTGTCTAGTATCGATGCTATTGCTTTATGATTCCCCAATCCATACCAGAATCCTAAGAGTGAACTATATGCCCCAATCCGTGTTGCGTGTTGTTTGCCTTGTAGTTGATAACAACCATGGGGCTTGCGTCGAACAACAAATAAATCTGAATTAGGCAAGAGCTAAATAAGGCAAGTCCGGACTCTAGCATCTATAGCTCAGAACTCATAGCTCCTAGTTCTGATAGTCCAATGGGAAGAGATCAGATCAGTAGAGCTGCTATTCTATTCTTCCTCGGAGTCAGAATAGGCAGCTCGGTAGCTCGGTATGAGATAGGTAGCGGCCTTACTCCATTCCCTCCTTACAGTCTGGAATGGCCGCATCCGAACGATGGTATTCGGTTTGTCCGGGTAGTGACTGACTTCCTAGTGGGAAGGCAGGAACGGAATACACTAGGTGCAGCCGGGGGGTCACAGGGGGGTTTTTCGTAAACTATATACCAGTGCCTCGCCTATAAAAAGGCCTCAATCCCCCTTGCCCTATGTATCCCTATGTAGCTCTTGAGCTCTGCCTTATGTAGCTAAGGAGCCTTGTTGCTATTGCCGCCCTAAGGGGAGCTAATGGAGTCCTAAGAGATGCTGATTACTCTTTAGAGCTCTATGAAACAACTGAGAAGACTCCGATAGGATAGATAAAGAGGAAACAGCAGAAGCTCAATAGCTCTATAGCTCAGAAGGAACTACTAGCTCATAACTCATAAGATCATAGCTGCTAGTTCAGATAGTCCATGTAATAGATCAGTAGAGCTGCTATTCTATTCCTCTCTCTGTTCGGAATAGGCAGCTCGGACTTGGTCTTGGCTTACAGACAGGCTTAGAGTGACTGACCCTCGGGGAGGGGCAGGAACGGAATACAATGTGGCAGTGACTGATTGCCTAGTGGGCAA
>NW_011630134.1:0-1233 GCF_000512975.1 Sesamum indicum
CGGGTGAGCGCGTGCGGGCATGGGTGCGCGCTCGGTCTGTAGTGGCCACCTGTTGTTCCAATGGCCCAGTCGTTTTTTCTCAAAAAATTAAATTTTCCTGATTTCTACAATCTTTCAGAAATTATTAATTTTGGCTAATTTTAATTTTAGTTAAATTGAATTTTTATAAAATTAAATTGTGCCTTTGATTAATTTGAAAGTGGTTTCCAAAAAAAAAAATTGTACATCGGATGTATGGATGATATTTATTTTTTAATTGCATTATTAGTATGTTATTTTCTGAATTTAATTATGTTCTTGGTATTTTATATTTGATATCTATTTTTAAGTTCATGGACTGTATTTATTTGTTTAACATGATTATATTTGATTTAAATGTGTTAATTATTATTTATTGGATAAACAATGGGGATGATCACAAAGCCTATTGGCCGAATGCATGGTTTACTTTTATGTAGGGTGAGGCCTGCGTGCCTGTTTGTTTTAATTTCTTCTTTCGTTTTTAGTTTTGAAATAATAAGGCTTGCTATCTCCCTCTTTTTGTACTCCCCCAAGTTTTGATTGGGGTTTTCAATTTCAGTTATAATGAGTGTAGTTAGGATTGTGAGGTTTCATTTATTTTGAATAAATGTAAGTCTCCAAGAAGATGAAGGCTTAGGCTTGTTGGATGGAACTCACGATGGAAGAAGAATAAAAATGAAGGCTCTTTAAAATGATAATCGGTTACTATTTTGTAATAGTTATGCCACACCCTCGATTGACCATAGACTCACATGGGGCACAATGGGTCCCTTAGGATTGGGCTTATGATCATCCAACGGTGTATGTTTTAATGTTTGAAGTATGCTTTGGTTGGAATGCATCTGTTATACTCAATTACTAAAACTGATACATGCAAAAATCTTATAATGATGAGGTCTCGGAACAACAAACTTAACTCTCACTTGGATGCTCCAAGTTAAATTTAGGCCCATAATGGATTAAAAATCAAATGATTTGATTAAATCCATGCCTTCCATCCACAAGAATGTGGTGTGAATGCTACTTCCACCCATTCGTGGTCTCACGAGTCGTGGCATGTTTGGAATGAAAGAAAGGTACACTATGTTGTGAACGAATGGAATATACTCCTTTTTCCCTGTCTCACAAGTAGTGGGGGGCTGCAGTTGAGAGATTCGTTTGGTGGATGGGTCGGACCTAACACTGAGTACTGTGATTCGCTTAGATTCCTCA
>NW_011630135.1:0-1230 GCF_000512975.1 Sesamum indicum
TAAATGCCTTGGGTGGTTATGATTTGCTAACCAATTCTTGAATTGGTTGCCAGCGACCACTACAAAATATTGTAGTTTTGCACCCTGATTTTCGTGTGTTTAGTCATTTTGATTTCCTACCTGCTAATAGCGGTCTCCATAATTTTCACCCTTAAATCACATGGTAGTTTCTGTAGCATCACCTTGATTTTTGGGTACTCGCATAGAAGAGGGAGAATGGTCCTTTTGCTCAGGAACAATTAATCAGTTATATATGTTGTAGCTGATGCTTGACTTATGCTTGTACTTACATGTAGCTTATTGTTAATCAGGTAAACAACTAATCATTCACATGCCCAAGTTTCTGTTATTTTTCTGCCTTCAGGTATTTATGGGCAGTTTCATACATATTTGAGTAATAACAGTTTTCTAGTAATGTGATTTTGGTATTGGAGAAACCAGGATATTAGACCTATAAGTTGTTGAATTTGTGGTGTTGCTTGATAAATAGCACAACTGTTCCTGTGGCTATTCTTTAGAAAGTGAATGATTCCTTTATTGGAAGGAAACACTAGCTTTAACTTTTTGGAAGAGAGGTAAGTTTCATGAAATAATCAAAATCCATTACAAGTTTTATTGCTAACTTTGTTAAAGGTTGAGGCGTCTTGTGTGATTTATGTTTCTTGTCACTTGGGCTTTTGCTGAAATGCCTTAGTAAATACAAAGCTAAACCAGTGCTAATTGCTTTCTGTTAACCATCTCATGTATTCATAGCATTTTTTATTTTGATTTACTTTTTGATCTTATGTTGCTTTTGAGCAATATGGGTAGTTGGATTACTTTGAATGTACTTTTTTATTTCTTTTTTGTTTTTCTTTTTAAGGAATTGAATGCACTTTTCTGAATTAGGTAAATTGCGGGTATAAATTGCAGGAATTGTAGCGCAGGCGAAGAAAGAGGAAGTGTAGAAAGGAAAAGAGGAGGAGGAGGAGTCACCAACATTCAGATGATGATTCTTCTGATGATTCTGTTGATCAGCGGCATAAAAGGAGGAGCAGGAAGGCATATTCAGACTCTGATTCCGACGTAAGTGCTTCAAATGATTCGCGAGTGGGTAGGGGCAAGAAACGGTCTGAGAAAAAGAGCAGGAAACATCGCCATGACGATGACTAGCTTCGACAGTAGGTGATATGTCTTGTGCTTTTAAGGTTCCTCTAAACTGCTGCTAAGTGTGCCCTATTCAATCTTTAA
>NW_011630136.1:0-1229 GCF_000512975.1 Sesamum indicum
AAATACCCCCCCCCCCCCCCAAAAAAAAAAGAAAGAACGAAGTACAATATTTTTCAATTTATTCCTATGTGACATGAAAAATAAGTAAAAAATCTCCTGTAAAAATTAAAATGACAAATTATACTCTGTCTTTTAAAAAATAATGCAAATTATTCCCATATCTAAAATTATTGATAGAGGGTAATTTACTTTAATTTTTTAAACACGAAGGAGTAATTTGCTATTTTTTTTGTTTATGAACCGTAACCAACTATTGTGTGATCACATAATTATTAAGTAGTTGCTAGAGAAATTGAATGCAACATGAGTTACAAAATTATATGTATCGATTCTAGAAAAAGTAAGACAAATATGAAAAAAAACAAAAAATTAAGTAGCAGTGACAGTTGATTCAATGGTGCTAAATAATCCATTGACGCATTAATATCTCTATAACAAAAGTTGAAGTGGACGTATCTGATACCAAAATTCTTATTTGTATTACGTCGTACTTCAAATTTTAATGAACAATCTCGAAGCCCACATGGATCAAAGTCAGATCCCTTGCCTAGTAATTCCAAAAAGTGACGAATCGTTTTACGAATTCAACAACGACTGCAACCATATTTACCTGTACGCGGTCGACCGGTGATAAAGAAGGCACACTGCTTAGGTTGGAGATCTTCATTGCACTTAGGAGGGGCGTTGATCCCCTAAGGCTCGTTCAGGTGGTCGCGCATCATAGTTTGTGATAGAGAGGGTCTGCGTTCGCACAGACCATACTTAAAAAAAAAAGAAAAAGAAAAAGAGAAGTGCGACCATGGCAGTTGATGCTTCAACACCAACAACTGTTTTTGTGTTACGTGAATTCACCTCTGACGGCAGATGATTGATTCAAGATTGTGTATAGCAAGATTGGTACGGACAGTTTAAAGCTGTGTTTGTTCCATATTTTTAGGTAATTTTGTTTAATTGGAATAAAAGATGGAATGGGCATCAAATAAAAATTTCAATCCGTATTTTCTGGGACTTGTCAGAAATATTTTTGCATGATTCTTAAAACTGCTACATAATTACAGTGAGGTTTTTTGATCGTTTGATCTGAACCCAGTTCATTTACAAATTAAATTAGATATACAGTAAAACCTCTATAAATTAATAACTTTGGGACCATGAAATTTTATTAATTTAGAAAGATATTAATTTATCGATAAATTAATATTTTATTAATTAAAAGAGAGATTTTTTAA
>NW_011630137.1:0-1227 GCF_000512975.1 Sesamum indicum
AGGTTGCAACAATGCCTTCTTAGGGTTAGGAGGAATAGGCTGCACATGAAGGGGAATAAGCGCTCTTGGAGGATATATAAACCATGAAACGAGGGGAATACTAAATAGTTGATATAGTTAATGTACGAGCAGGAGAGAGTCAAAAGGCAGAAGAGGAATAGGTTGTGCTTGGGTACCTACGACACTTCTTTCTCAAATATCATTGCGTGGATTAGCGCAGTAGCAGGAGTGTCAGCTATCACCCTATTTTGGTCTCTTGCTTACGGTTCTTTTGACTCTTTGGAAGAATGGGTTATTTGCAAGAATTGGTAGAAGATATCCACGCACAGAGAAGGAGCTGTTTTCGCTAGAATGCCTTGTTCTCGAATCCAGATGAGACAGTTGCCGTTGAAAAAGTGGAGAGTACTTTTCCTCGTCCATTCCGTATGGATTCTCAACCTTGGCCTACAAGCGGAACAAACTATGCCAGCTCAAGCTAGAACCCACTTAGAAGGTCAGGAAAGAGCGACTCAACAGGCAGAAAGCCGGTCTCTTCCTCATAACAAACTACCCTAAAACTTTTCCATTCCTATCGACTCAAAACCATCGACCCTTGAGCTATCCTCCTACCTGCGCCCTAACGATCATACCCACTTGAGCTTTCTTTGTCCGGCTTTCAGTCTCTAACTATTTCTTTCACCGGTTCGTAGGTCTAGTGCCCTGGTGCTAACTCCCGTCTTTTCTTTCATCCGTTCATATCCTACCTTAGCTAAAGGGTCTTTCAGGATTATCCCATTGCTGACTCGCTCATTCTTTCGGAACAGCTAGTACTTTTTTCAGGACACAATCCAAAGATCTTGTTAAGGGACTGCTAAACGTTTTAAGACATTTCTGATCAATCCGGAAAGATTGCCTCACTCATAAAGGTTGGAAGGCCCCTACCCACCAACACCCTTTGGCACGGCTGTACCCGTATTGCAAGTTCTTGGCAGTGTCCATACGTTCCGGCGTGGTGCAAGAGAAAGAAAGTTCTTGTTTAACTATATTCCCTTTCAGGAGATCAGTAGTTGGTGGAATTCTTCATAGTCTTTCCGCGGAGAGCACAAAAGCTGATTAATTAGGAAAGAGCAGCTAAGAGGGATGACTCGCCCTTAGCCCTCGTCTAAAACCTAGCAAAGAGACCGTTGTAAACCAGGTGAACTAGAGCGAAGAGGAGAAGCAAGCAAATAGCTGCCTCTCATCCAATCC
>NW_011630138.1:0-1227 GCF_000512975.1 Sesamum indicum
CCAGCCGGGCCAGAAGCCTCCTTTCCTTCAACAGCAGTTAGGCCTTTTTTCTAATCCTACTGCCCTTCTCCCAAGAGTTAAAGAAAAGGCAAATCGCCCCGTATCCTTATTATCAAAAAGCGTCTTCTATCGACATCGTCCGTTAGTTAGTCTCTTTCCCCAATCCCGAAGAGTCCGGTATCGACATCGTTTGGTAAAGTCCCGTGAGATCCCTAAAACGCGATTGAATCTAATATATGCAACTCGAAGGGCGAAACCTAAGACGCGAATCAATGTTACACCCTCAGACGCGACATCTAGCTAGCGACTTCTAAGCCTTATCCTAGTGCTCATCCTACTTCTAATGACTTGAGTAGACTTTTCTGTATTTGAAGTTCGTTCGTAACAAGGTAGCCTTTCTTCAATCTTTCTTTCTATTCCAAAACTCTATGCTCCGCTGACTAACTCCTGATTATTAGACTATCACCTCCCCCGGTTTGGTGAAAGAAACTTGATCATCTACCGAAGTCGAGTTGGTGGCAGAACCCGATCTTGGAATTGCTCGCGTTAAGCATTCGATTTCCTTGTCAAGATTCCACGTGGCTGGTACTCTCCCCCTTTAGGGCTTGACACACTCCATAGATCTTATCCGCAACCAATGGATATTCTTAAGAGAAGGTCTCTTGTTACGGGATGCTATCTTGTTCCAGGTCTGATCCCGCTAGAGGATATCCATCAGTCATCTTTGACAAAAAGGACTTTCCGTGTAACTCCGCTCTCCTGCGATCTGCCTTATTTTCCAATGGATATCCTCGGTTGGTCCGATTCTTCGAAAGCATCTGATTGTCCAACAATTCAAGAGATAGAGATCTTGTCCGAACTGACTGATGAATAGACAGATTACTTAACCAAACCCGGAAGTCTCAGTTGTATCAGATAAAGCGTCTGTTTGGGCAGCATCAGCCTATATTCATTCTAAGCTCAGACTTTGACTAATCTATTCAAAAATAGACTAATCAGGCTATCAGTTGAACAAATCATAGGCAACTTTCTGGATCACCCGGTCAGAATGTGGAGAAGAACAAAAACAGAAGGGTTCCACCTACTTGTCAGGCTTATCTGCTCTACCCGCTCTATCAGAAAAAGTAGTCTAGTACTAGAATCCTAGAATCCGCCTAGCCTCTTTAAAGAAGCTTCGGGGCTATCCTCTTCTCTTTATCCAAGATTATTCCATTTTTTTATTGGCTA
>NW_011630139.1:0-1224 GCF_000512975.1 Sesamum indicum
AATTTGAGTTTGAGGCGCTTGAGTTTGACTTTCGCGCAAGCCAGATTTGAACGTGATATTAGGGCAGGGATTGGGAGCGAGAAACCCCAACCTTGTTAGTGCAGTCGAGACAGGAGTTGAACATCCCATTCTTGTTAGTGATTGGACAGATGCGAGACTAGCGTTTGGAGTTTACTGCTAGATGGGAATTCATAGATCCTATCCTTGCAGTTGCAGTCAAGCGCTTGGGCCAAGGCAATGAGATTGAGTTTTGCGGTCGAGTAGGATTTGAGCTTGGTCGTCAACCAGACTCGGGGCAGGGGTCTCATTTTCACATTGGGTTGAGCGAGAACCCTTTGTAGAGACGTTCGGTCTACGAGCGGCGCGGTCCCGACAGTTGGGCATTTGGCCCATTAGGTGTTTGCAAGTGTCTAAGTGTGGTCTACCAAAGGGGCGGGTTTGCGTGTTTGCCGAGGGCGGCAACACCTCGTGTGGGTGAGGGAGTGCGAAGAGTGCACATAGACTCCCACTTCGCACGTCATTCCATATTAATTCGAGTGTATATGAGGCACTATCTTGAGGAACATCAGACACTCCTTTCATTCCAGATCAATTCGAATGTATTGGAGGCAGTATCTTGAGGAGCATCGGATATTTCAGAGGCGCACTTCACAAGATTTTGAGCATAGTTGAGAGAATTGGGAAGAGAGTGTAGAGCTAGGCACAGACTTCTAAAGAGTGTAGAGAGGCATAGACTTCCGAAGACAGCGTAGAGCCAGGCACAGACTTCCGACTTCAGCAGGCTACATTGAGAAGAGACTGTAGAGAAAGGCACAGACTTGTAATGTGAGCGACGGTTGGGAAGAGAGTGTAGAGCGAGGCACGAACTTCCGACTTCAGCAAGTTACATTGAGAAGTGAGTCTAGAGAAAGGCACAAACTTCTAATGTGAGCGATATTGTGGAAGAGAGTGTAGACGAGTACACAGACTACCTGCTTGAGGCTATCAGGCAGTGTATCTGAGGCATTGTTTGTTGAGAGTTACCTGCCACCTTTGGAAGAGAGTGCAGAGAGAAGCGCATACTTCCGTTCAATTTTAGTATTAAATGAGTGCATGAGAGACACTATGTTTTGTGGGGGAGCTTAGCAACCGATTTAGGACGAAGGTGTAGACGAGCACACAGACTTTCGTTTGGGTTGAGTTGATCACCTCGAGTGCAGCAGAGGCATCGTTGTGGGAGATAAC